>NC_056747.1:864880956-864895956 GCF_019279795.1 Protopterus annectens | reverse complement strand
GTATGGCGGGATTCCCGACACATTTAGATAAACAGGCTGTCCAGAGGTGCAACACCCAACCCACTATGGATGTGGAAGACAATGCTATAGTATATCCGAAATGCACGTTGCTTTCTGTAGTGTACGTTATCCGCTCTTTAGCCTATTCATATACAATATCAAACCTGGTTTCTAAATGTGGCCTTTTTATTGATATTGGGGGCTTCTTCGATTAATAATTTTTAATTAATTATAGTCGAACAAACAGGCATCAAGTTATTTTGTTGGATAATGGCTGTATTCAAATGTATAAAGAATGCAGTCTATTATCATACGCCTTTGTTGTGTTGATTTACTTTTAAATGATAAATATTCATTCTAATAATTTTTATTGCCGATTACAAAATGACACTTGCGACCTAAATGCAGATTTGCAAAGACATGCCACTATATATCCAATCAGTAGGCAAATCATTATTTGCGGTCATGCTCAAGAAAATACGTTTAGTTATTATTTCTATATCATATACTGCATTCTCACAGGGAATACATAAAGTTTAGAGTGGCAGATCGTAAAAAGGTGTAGCATTTTTTATAGTGTAATGTTAATAGCAAGAATAAATGCTTATAACAATGCCATCCTTTTGTACAGGGGTTGAATCTCTCACTTTAAGCAAGTTGCTTAATGAGACAGTAATCTTACAATGTCAATCAAGAGACGCACTTACAACTAGTGAATACAGACAGAATCTGTAAGCATTTCCCTAAGTGTAGCTAGACTGGAGTTCTGAATTCATAACTGAACCCCCAAGGTTAATCAGGGCAGTGGGGAAATATTCAATACCCGCTTGCTATAACTCCAAAAAAAATGGTGTATTAAGAAAAAGGGCAAGTGAAAAAATGTGCAGCACGTTGTGATATTGATCAGTGAAACTTATAAATGGTACGTGCAAACTGGAATTTTACTCACAGTGTTTTTCATTATTGCTGCGCTTTCACTACCTTTCTATTTTCATTTTGAAGTTATTCATGTTTGTTTATTTGTTTAAACAGTAGAAACAAATATTTTGATGCTTTCCATATTCACAAAAGGTTGGCCGTTGCATATTAAACCTTGCTCTGTAAAAATGTTATGCTAAATATCTCTCCTGTTTATTGAATTGTTACGTTCTATGTGAATTTAAAAATATTCAGATTAGATTGCTCAAAACTGGGAAAGTGCCAATTTTTGTATGAGTAGCTTTTTAAAATAAATCTGTATAATGCATTATCAGTGGACACATTCCAACGAAACATGTGTCAGTACGTTTTATAGCTAGATAGATAGATTGATAGGTAGGCAGACATAGATATACAGAAAGACATTTATGTCGATTTTTCAGCCTTTGTAGTGTTTTACATTAGAAGCATCATTCATTTCGCGTTTATGCGAAATAATGTCAGTATTGGCAGTACAATTGTTTTGCTTTAGTTATCCATATTTTTTTTAATTAGGAAAAAGTGAAAAGGTTTTAATCTATTTACAGAAGCTTTCGTGTGTGTGTGTGTGTGTGTGTGTGTGTGTGTGTGTGTGTGTGTGTGTGTTTGAGTGAAGTTCTACATTTGTTATGCTTAATAACACGATTGGCGTGTTATAACCCTTTTTCATATTTTAAAGTATTTGAATGTTTTGTATATCATGCACACCGACTATAAGTCATGCAAAAGTTTGATATTAGCTGGGCCTGGGACCTAAGAGAAAACTTACTTGACATTAACAATATTGGTTTCTGGTTCTTATGTTAAAATGGAATGTGACAGTAGTTAGGTAAGTGGATAGTGTCAATAAATGCATTATTGCTGAATAACATTTTTAAAACTTGGGAATGAACCAATATATAGTGGAATGTGCAGCTAATATTTCAAGGTGAAAGAGTAATGTGTGGAACTTCTACAAACAATTTTGAACCAATTTCATGATTAATGGCATATTTTTCTTTGTGCTTGCTTACTATGTTATTAGGCCGATGCTATAACTTGACAGGGCCAATGTAAATAATTTCACAAAGGTAGTTCTCTATTAACAAAGTACTGATGTTAAAATAATTTGGGAAAAGATGGTATGTGATTAACCTTTTGCTTGCATTTAAAATGAAACTGTTCAGGTTGTTTAAATAGCAGTTAAGTGAAGATACGGAATTAGCCTAGTCACAGAGCAGTCGGTGTTGGATTGCTCAGAACGGTGAGGTGTAGTGTAAATCTGTAGGTGTGTAAAGAAAATGTCAACTTTTACTTGTCGAAAATAAATGTGTCATATTCACTGGATGTAGAGAATTAAACAGAAATTGCAATTTATAAGAAAGAAATGGCGTGTATACATTACTAACAAAAGAAACAAAACTGTCAGGTAGAACATCTGTAGTTTACATACAGTGACACCTGGCGATTGTTCAGCTCTGTAAACTAATCGTTTGTTGGCATGTCAGTAGCCTTTGATCAGTTTTCATCCCTATTTCCTATTGCGTCTGCGACGAGAAACACCTTAATTCCAAAAGCCAAAACGTTTGTAAAAATATTGTCATTTGTAAAAATGTATACTAATTGGCGTATAGGATTAAGGTTATGCGCGGTTAAACGTGCCACCTCGTTCCTTGAAATACAGGGTTTGATTCTCTCAGTCTCCACTTTGTTTACCCCGTGATTCAGTGCTTCCGGGTCACCCTAAAAAGAAAAATTAAAAGTACAGTTGGTAACTGTGTTACTGTCCTTGTTCGGCATATTTCGTTACATAGAGAAAGCCAACTGAACAACGTACATCTTAAGCCGCTTTTAAAAACCCATCATACAATAAATGCAACGTGAATTAAGGCAGCTATAAAGTGTGTTTTTATGAACTCACAGCGTGACCACAACTCCAACCCCACCCAGCACACGCTGTAACCATGTTTTTCAACTTCTTTGCTCAAGAAGTCTGGATAAAGCAAAAAAAAAAAAAGAAGAAGGGGAGCAAAAGGCCAAAATCGGTGACAGTTTATTTTTTATTTTATTTTACATTTGTTAACCGGGCTAGTCCATCTGGATATATGTCCATTTTCAGCAGAGACCCAGGGAGAAAAGCTCCAAGTCAAAACATTAATAAACATTAAAAAACAGAGATACAGATTAAGCTCAGAGAAAAATAATAGCATTCGCATATTTTTACAGTAACAACAATAAGCAATTAATTACAAATATAGGGTAGACAGTTGTTTTAAAGATTACCATAATTCACTTAAAATGTTAACAGCACGCATTTTCTGAGCAATGAATTATTGACTGACTGTAATCCTCAGTGATTTACAGTAAAATAAAACATTTGGGGGGGCAGGCAAAATATGAGGCAAAAATCGAATCCATTCTACAACATTCTGAACAGCTGAGAAGTATGTTGTAATGCAACATATACTCAAACAAACTGTACATACTAATAAAGCATTACTGAACTCACAGACCGTTACATAAATTATGCCGGTGCCGATATTTGAAGCCGAGGAAAGGGTGCGTGTTGTTGGAAGTAAGGATGCAATACAATGAAATAACTGAAAAGGAGTAGTTTACCCTGCACAGTCTTAAGAGCGCTACACCCGTTTGCAGTATCAGAGCTCACCTTGCCTACTGCAAGTGAAAATAAATAACTAACTAAATAAAAGATTTCAGTGCTGGGGGAGCTATATGTTGTGTAGTTCCACTCTGCGACTCCGCTTTTCAAGTCCAAAGTTCAGTTAAAGTTTGGTTGATAAACAGAGCCAGTAGAAGTTTCAGTCACCTCTGTAAACACAGCAGCGTGAGTCAATCCTAAACTTCCTCCAGCTCCGCGAAACTAGCTCCATTTCTTACTCGTCATTTGCACAGCCGCTTAACTCCCTCCCCACTTATTAGCATATTTTATATTGCTTAATCCAAGGGATCATCATGGCAAAACACAGCCACCAGGACTTAGCAAGAGAACATTTGTAAGGACCCTTTAAGAGCAACAGGTGCCGAGTCACAGACAGGGATTCCAGCTTGGTTATTAGCACTGTCACCAACATTTTTCTGTGCATTTGTGCAGCTTCTGGGCTTTTTGTTTTGTTTTTATTATGGTATCCAAGTTGACATCCCTCCAACACGAACTTCTCAGTGCCCTTCTAAGCTCTGGAGTTACCAAGGATGCATTGATCCAAGCTCTAGAGGACCTAGACCCCATGCCCAGTTTTGGAGTGAAGTTAGAAGCGTTACAAATGTCGCCTGAGAAGATGAATGGGACGAGTACCGAGACGGACTGCAAACCTGTCTTCCACAGTCTGACCAACGGACATACCAAGGGGAAGCTGTCTGGGGACGAAGGCTCTGAAGACGGTGACGACTACGATACACCGCCCATTCTCAAGGAATTGCAGTCCCTCAACACCGAGGAGGCAGCCGAGCAGAGGGCCGAGGTGGAACGCATGCTAAGGTAAGCATGCACAGCTTGTGCTGCAGCATTTGGTGCGCAAAGAAGTTAGTGTAACTTTGCATTTTTATGTTTTTACGTTGTATGGTATTTGTGTCTCCTTGAAACTATATGACAGACAGTAACTGTAGGTGTTAAAACAATTGTCAGTGTACGTACGTAATTTAGATGAAAGTGCCAGCGAACATTTTTACTTGGGCAAAGCTCTGCATGGGGGACGAAAACTTTTAGGGTGTTTGCTCATAATAAAATACCCGTAGGCCTTCGTGTTAAAAAAGTAAGCTGTCGAGTATTCCGATGTAGAACAACATATGGTCATATGTACGTTCATAAAATGTAATTTCACATTTTAATTTTGAACTAATGTTATTAGTAGTTAGTATACGCTGATAACGCGTGAGTTATTGGTTTTTTAAGGTGTCTCCCTAGGGAGGACATAAAGTTAAAACTGTCGAAGGACTTCAGTACATGAAAATAATTGTGTTTTCCCTTTAGTCGTTAGAAATTATTTTTTTCCAAACACAAGATCATATAAAAATTTAGTTACTGTTGGCATTCCTTCCGTCACACAGAACTAGTACCGCTTGTTCTGAACAACAGTTGTATCTTAAGGTCCAGATTAAGAGAAACCCAGTATTTACATTTTCCGCCTGCAGATTTTTATGTTCTGTTCTGCGATTGAAATGGGTCCTGTAATTTATAGGGCTACGAAATCGTCATTCAGAGGCTACAACACACTGTTATTAATAAAGTGTCCTAGTGGTTCTACACAGTCCAAAAACTTAATTATTAAAGATAAAGGGTTACTACCCGACCCTGTTGGCGCAGGGCATTCCCTGTTCGGGCACTTGACTGCGAAAAAACTGAAAACATTACAAATGTCCTGAGATTTTATAAGAAAAAAACTTCATAAGCGTCCTTTAATAGCTGCATGCAACAGTTATTTTGTATCTAAAACACCTCTAAATGTTATATAGAACAGCGTACGCACTTCAAAATGCCGCAATAAGCTTTTATTTTGGCAAAAACAAAATATATATATATATGTTCAGTCCTTTGTGTTGGCTGCAGGCACAGTTGTCCTGCAGAATGTCATGTTTCCACCGAACTTGTCCCACTATGGAATCTGAAAAGGTGGCAACCTTACCTCTCAACCTCTTAGAGCGAAAATAAATACTGGGGGACAAAGGTCCCGAAATAGGGACAATTTTAAGTACTGCTCTTACAAACTTAGCACTTTGATAGAGTAACATGTTTTGCATTAATTTTGTAAAGTGTATGAGTCTGAAACACAAACGTCTGTCATTTTCTAATTTCAATATTCAAATGTTTACCAATGATCTGTTAGAAAACACATTTTTTTATGAAAAACAGACCAAAAATTATGATGCAAAAGTCTGGACATTCTGCAGAAATCTGTACAGCTCATCGTCAGGAAAATGCAAAACCTGGTTTACAAAGAAACAATAATAAAAGTCCAGTAAATCAAACAGTAAACTGAACATTTAAGCAGTTTGGTAGTAATAGTAGTCCTCTGCATGACTCCTGCTTTCCATTTTATTTTAAACAGAACGGTTTCTTTAATCTTTTGCCGGTATTTCAACCAACCCGCCACGTTTCTCCATTTGACAGCCTAGTTACTAATTACCCAGACAGTTTATTATTTCTGTTCTTAGCAAAATATCAACTAAATGCAACCCTTTAATTTATTATTAACTACTACAGCTGATTTAAAACTTGTGGGCGACATCAGTGGAGAGGAAACTGCAAGCATGTAGTTCTCTTTGAGTCATATAATGGGACAAACCTTCATATCAGAACAACTATAAAGTAATATTTTTATAAACCCACTTCGTTATTTACATATGTTTTTAATAGCATTTCCCTTTAGGATAAGGCAAACAAAGCGGAAACTGCTCTGTAGACTGCCTTTTTGAGTTGAAGTCGGGGATCCAGGCATTTTCGATTATTTCGCAGCCACTTTTACCTGTATTGTGGGATTTGTTCCACGTCTGGAATGTCCACATATCCAGACAGATGTGATTGTTTACCTCCTCGGCACAGGAGAGTTGAATCAGACCACTGCGCAATAAAAGCAAATACATAAATAACAAGATTAGACGAACTGAGTAGACAAAGGCACTGACGTGTATTTTAACCTTTTAGTGTAGTGTAACAAAATTAAGACAATGTAAATATTGATTAAACGTTAAACCCACTCTTATTCCCGTGCTTGTTGTATTCTGACTGATAATTCCACACCGCCTCACTTTACTATTTTGCATTTTGCCCAGACACTTATTTGATATTATACAGAAGTATTTAAACACGGTTGCTAAAAAGGAGTGATCTGTTTATTTATTATTTTGGCTTTTTTTCTGATTTAGCAGGATATGCTTCTGCTGTAAATTGGCATGTAACTAAATTGGCTGTAACTGAATAGTTTTAAATCAGGAACTCTTTACTGAGGTTAAACACGCTTCAGAGCTGGTCTGACCAAATATTTCAAGTTATGTCATTCGAACAACATGTTAAAGAGTATTAAAACAAGAAAATGTTCCAGAAGTCAGTATATTCTTTCAATGGGGTGTTTTGAAAGCTCTGCTAATCACTCTTTTAGTGACTATTAACAACCTAGCTCTCACCTTGCTGTCACCCAAATGTGGAAGAGTATCCCTCATACTGTGGAACAAGTGGGCACAATGTAGAACTAACAACTATCCTAGAAATCTCACATCATGGTTAACATTTGTTATGCTATACTTTATGTAGGATTCTTTTGATGAAGTAATACGGAACAGTATTAATTACCATGGCTAGTCGTTAAACTATTCTTAATAACTTAGACGGACCCTTGTCTTTTTGAGACCCAAAATGAAGAACAGTCCTTGTAATGAGGTACACTTGAGAGATTCGGTTAACAAAATTAATTTGTTGTGCTCCCGAATATTGTTAGAATCTTCTGTTGTTGTTTTTTTCTGACATTAACATTTTGTTAATGAACAACCATCTTTCTGGGTGATTTACGTAATCATTTTCAAGTTATAGTTGTAACAAAATATTATACAATATTTTTAAAAAAGTTATCATATTTCTTCAGATCGATATTTTCTGAATGCTCCATACATTTCTGCGGTTAATGTGCTGACTGGTGTTAATAGATAAACATCAACAGCTCAGCAAGGAAGCATTTATAGTTTTACTCAGACATTTAAATAATACGCGTTTTATTAATATAAATTTCAATAGATCTCATTGTTTGAAGAGTTACGATTTTAAAAAGAACCAGGTGGCGTTAAATTCCAGAAGGATTGGAAGTTTAGAAGTCTGAAAGCGTCAACTAAAGCCACGTGCAGTCAGAATGGTTATTAATTTATTTCTATAAATCATCAACCGAAAGATACACAATGGCCCGCGATTGTTGAATAGAAGGGTCTGGTTATTCATTGGCAAACGTTGTAAACCAGCATGAAAAGCTCCAAACCCAAATGTTGGCATATTGTTGAACAAGCAGTCTGCTGTTTGGGTGAACAATCACTAGGACCTGGACCATCTCTTCCGAACAGGTTAGACTTTTGGGGGTTTGTGGATATAATGTATGCGATTACAAACTAGTGTTAAAGGTGTCTTAAAAGGGGACGGGGTCAGGGGGCAGCTTTTTAAGCAAGAATTCCCTTGGGAATTTCTGCTTTTGAAGTATTAACTTGACTACGGTCAGACACACCTTACTAAAATGGGGTAAAATCACTCTGTCAAATGAGCAACTTGTATAAAATTAACTTTCTAGTCGTATGAAAGGATGTAATTTATTTGGTAGCAGGGAGAAAGAGGAAAGGTTGCAAAGGGGACTAAGGGAGTGACATCTGTTACTAGTGGAAATGGCATGCTGCTTACATTTAGATGTCATGGAATCGTTTACCAGGCTATACTGAAATATTTAAGGCATGACATGTCTACCCGTTTAGAATTCAGATTGATGTGCCTCTCTTGTCTTGAACATGAATTTTATTTTGAAAAAATTGTTTGATAAAATATTAACGTAGTAATATTAGGCGCATTCATTACGCCGTAACGTTTATCTTAAATGTTTGACTAGCTTCGGAAATGTGTCTTTAGAAACTGCTGTTTATTACACCCTTTGACATTACCGAGAACTATCTTTCACATAAAATAACTAATGTGCACCACATGTAACTGCAATGGGGGGACGTACAGTATAGCGTAAATCATTTTACACTCTAGAACATAATATGTCTAAATAAGAGATCTGAAGTTTGCAATGTACCATGTTAGCTGACCTGAATGTTTACCGACTTTTAAACATTTGTAGTTTTGCTGTTTTTTTTTTTCAGTTTAAAAGCAAGAATGTAATGTATTATACTATCTTAAGTCTTTAGAAGCAACTCATTTAGAAAGGTTTACCATGACCAAGATGGCCATGTTTGTCTTGTACTTGTATGTAGTTACAAAAATGACTTACTAAGTGTGAAAATAAGTAAGGTGTGCCATAAAAATCCCAGAATTGCGGCAGCTATAGCTTTCAATGAATCATGGACAAAGCCAGAAATAATCAGGGACACTTTTAAAATATTAGTACTGTTAACTTGACACATTGAAAAATACGAGGATGTGAGTTAATAACAATTTCTGAAGCAAAATAAGTCTATAACAGTAGTTATTGTCATTATTTATTAAGTGTAATTCACTGCCTTTTCTCCCAAAGTCACCAGCTTTAGGGGGGTGGAAGAGGGACAGAGATAAAATTAGAGACAGTTGAGAGGTATGGCCCGGCAGCACAAAGTAACCAAAAGGCGTACTTGGTCCCCCCTTTTGTGTAAATGACAGTTAAAACTTAATCTAGTACCGCTCACCCTACGCTGTCCTGCGCCAGTTTGAAATCGTGTACTGTCGGTCTGTCACGCTTTAGCTGTGTTTCCTTTTTTATTCAGTTTGCCTCATGCATATCAAACCATAATGCCGCCTCCATTTTAAAAATGAACAATGACGGGCAAAACACGTTTAGCGTCACTAAAAGCGTTTTAGAAAAGTAACACTTATGGCATTCATTTGTTTATTTTGTAATGGATATCGAAATATAACCAGTAAAAGTTCTGAAATGCCATCTGGTTTTGCAATGGGGACAGAAGTAGTTTTGCTTTACTTTTTGTGCCTATTCAGTGTTGTACGTTTTACTTTTACTATATTGTATAACTTAAATTACATTTTTCTATGTTCTGTTAATTCTAGTATGTCATTTTCTGGAGCTTATCTCATCGAGTCTCCACTGAAAATGGACTTCACCCGGTTAACAAATGTCAAATAAATAAATAGTTACACAAAACGATGTCATTACATTTTATGCGCAGCGCAAGTTTAATAAAAATACAGTAAAATATCATTTGGCTAAATATTTTCAGATCCATGTTTTGATCTCTTCTTAGGAGATTGCATTGTTTTGTATGCTGTATATTATAGCTGGACACAGATTTCAACTCTAGCATAAAACACGATTAGTCCGAGGAAGAGAGCGAAGGTGAGCTGGATCAAAACAGTGATGGAAATTAAAAATAATGCAGAAAATAGCAACATATTTACAGAAATAAGTAAGATGTAAGAGGTGTAATTATCAAATGGTTTTGCATATTTTTTTTCACACATTACTTAATAACTTAAGTTCAAAACTGAAAAGTGGCACATTTACTTGTTGGGATATGAAAGCAGTCCTTAACTTTTACAAAAGTGGCATGGGAAAATAATCAGCTCAACAGAAAGTCAAGGGTTAGTGTGGCTTTGAAGATTAAGGAAAATGAAATCTCAAGTGGCATAGCAAATTCTACCCTGGTTACTAAAGAGCGACCAAGTTCTCTAAGAAACACTCCATAGTAAAATATTTATTTGAAGAGGCCGGTGGAAATAACAGAATAGGAAATACATTTTCTGGGTGAAGTACCACTAGCAAAATAATAGTATTAAATAGTCTTAGATTATGTATTAGAATAACAAGTAAGGCGTTGGTAGTTATTTGTGGATTACAGTAAGGAAGAGAAGCAAACAAAAGGTGTGATGGTGAAACTCAACAGAACTAATAAGTCATTGGGCACAACACCTATGGTGGTCAGATAGTTGATGCATCCCCAAAATAAGTTAAATCCCTGCACTGAATACATATATGTTGATAAGACATTTGGCAGCATACAGATTTCTAAAACAAAGTTTTATTAACAAACAAAATAGTTTATAGGGGAGTTTTAATTTGGTGTAAGTATGGCTTCTGACTACTTGTATGGTGCATGCTGTTGTAGCAAGGGTTTAAACTTCTTGTTGATGCCATATCCTTTATTCAAGAAACATTATTGCATCTCTGTTTTGACTGTATGATGTAACTTAAGTGTTGTTCTAATATTCGATTACTGGTGCACCACAGGTCTGATATTATGGAGTTGCTTTACATTTTTTGTCATGTTACCGGGATAACCAGTTGGCACCACAATGAAGTTTTGTTATCAGAGTTTTGATGTGGCATTTCCCCCAAGACACAGTAATACCAACACAATTCTGACATCCTAGTGTTTTTCATGTCAGAATGTAACAGCACTGTTAGTCCAGTGCTAATTAATAAACCAAACTGTTGTTCAGGTGATCGATTGCTGTGATTCTGGTATCTGAATTAGTACCAAAACCCAGCTCTAAAAATATTTATCTATCTTTTTTTTCCTGATGCCAGGATACTGATGTAGTAAGGCTTTGCATTATTTGTTTATTTATTTTGTTTATTTCATTTGAGTCCTCTGATGTTATGGCCACTTTCAGGTGAGAGTCAAGAAAATATCTATACAGAAAAAGAAACATTTGGCTAGGAAACCAGAAGGAAGTTCTTCCACTTTTCCATTAAGCAGCACCATGCACAGGATCTTCTGGTGTCTACTTAAAGTACCATCACCTCAGATGTTTGAGACCTTAGTTTGATGTCGTATTGAAAGGATATAAATGAATCCTGGCCAACTAACTATGAGATTTTATTATTCAGAGCAGTGAGTGAATCAGCTGCATCACAAATTACAATAACTCAAACAAACTGCATCCTCCTGTTGCAGTCATACACAACTACACACTGAAGGCTCTGGTGTTCTTCTTGTCTTACAGCTTACTACTTGTAAACTACATCACTAATACCACTTGGGACTAAGCCACATAATTCTGTTGCCAACTTAATGCAGTAAATCTATTGTCTTCCCAGTTCACAACTTTAAAAATTAGCCTTCTTTGGATGATAATTAATGTAATTAATCCTTGAGGTTTCTGTGTAAGTACTTTATGTCTTTATCTTACTGGAGTTCTGCAGCTTCATCAGGAAGGCTTTTTGACACAAAGATTTATTGAGATACGGCTTCCTCATGTTGTTATTTCTGAGGCATCCTTACTTTTAGCTTTCCCTGCTATCAAAGATAACATCCCTGTTTAATAAGGCTGTCCAGTGCCATAACAATGTTGTACCATGCTTCAGACATAATTTCTTCTGAAGTTTGTTTTTGCCATTGTTTAATATGTGAGAAAGCAGCTGCACCATTGTATTAGTATGTGGAATGTGTCCGTATCATTGCTCTGATATATTAGCATTGTTTTTATTGTGCTAGAATGTGCCTGTATCACCATTATATGCTAGATTATGACTGTGCTTTTGCTCTGATTACACTAGCATGCGTCTCTGTGCCAGTGTTCTAGAATAACAGGATGTGGCGGTTTCTGTGTTATGATATACAGAATGTGGCTGTATCATTGCTCTGATATACTGGAATGTGTCTGCACTACTGTTTTTATATGATGCAATGAATTTGTACCGTTGTACATTGACTTGGCTTCAGAGAAATACACATTTTTTTAATAGTATTAGTCTGATATTGTAATGTTGCTAGTCTGAATATTTGACATCAAGTGACATTGTTTTAAAAGCGAACTACTGTTATTCTGTCATTTTGATTTTATAATGCTCCTGTGTCAAAAGTTTATTATTAAGATACTTTTGTATCACTAGAAGGCTTATTTATTATTATACTGACACTGATTTGGTTAACTGCAAGTGTTTTAATACAAGACCCCAGGATCAGTGGCATGTTTGTGTTCTAGTGTAATTTGGAGTAATAAAAAATGACTAGATTAGAAACTGTCAGCTGAGGCAAAATGCCCTTATGATAAATTAAATACTTTAAAATTGCATGAAAAAGGAAACAATTTACAGTAAATTTTCCTCTTTGTAAGTGCAACTAGCTGTACACAAGGAAACAGTAGGAGGGGTCTTTGAATGCTAAGATTCAGAACAGACAGACACTTTCATTAGACCACATAACACCATTAGCTAACACTTATAGACAGGGGAATTATACAAATAGACATCCAGCAGTAGTAAGTAGGTAGTCAAATACAGTCTCATTACAATGGAATGCACATTAGCATTTCTCCTTCACTTGAAGGGAGTGGTTATAATGGCAAATTTGACAACGATCCAGCATACATAGGCGTAGGGTTGGGGGATGGGAAGTCTTACTCTTGGCTGTCTAATGTAATACAGATGTAAGATGGTGATGTCTGACCCATTTGTTAAGTAATAAAAATAAAAAATAAATAAATAAAAAAATCTTCTTGCATTAAAAAAGTGTTTCCTGGAGTGACGAGCAGCCATCTGGGATGTGATTTGAAGCTAGAGGAAAAGCCAAGTTGGTGAGCACACTGTTGTACTTGAGATGCTTCCTAACAGTGCTTGGTTTGTACTGGGATGCCATTTGTGTGTGCCCTCTTTGTCTCTGCATGGGTTTTACCAGGAGCTCAAATTCCTCCCATATATGCTGATAGCTGAACCGGTGATAATGAAGAACACTGGACTTTGCTTAAATGCAGGTCCAGAATATTGAATTACATCACCGCCTGCAATCTGCTGTATGTGTAGTGTTCTCCATTACTGCCAGGCTTTGTTTGGCTGGAGTATTTTTTTTAAATAAATACATAACCGAATTTGTTTAATTTTCCAACATTTGTTCTGGAAGAGGTTGACAGCATTCATTAGTTTATCATTCCCAGTTTTAAGCAGAGCAGGATGCCATAACAAAGATGCTTTGCTCCTGCATCTTGCAGGCTTTTCCCATCTCATAATCAGCTTTTTAATATCCTCAATGCTGCACAGCCTGAAATGTTTTAAGTTCTCATAATAATGTAAAAACAGTGACACAAACTCACTCAGCCTTCTAATAAACATATAAACCTCTCTCCACAACCTTTACTTCATGTTTTGGTAGTTGACAAAAATTAAGTCATCCTAACAAGGACATTCCTGGTATCTGCTTTTCAATTTATTGCCAGTGAAATGCACATGGAAGTCAAAAAATGTCTGCATAACATTTTCATGCATAGTGGATGTTTTGATTAAAGGATGGTATTGTAATTAATGCATTGTAGCAGTTTTACTTGAGCAGTGTTTTAGTTGTGAGGGTTATGTTGAAAAAAACATCTTATTTTTTAATTATGTTACCATAAATATATACTTTATTGTTATTATTTTGAGTTGTTCCCTTCCTGGATTTAAATTATGTCATTCTCTAGCTGTTTTGTTTCAGTGGCAGCTGTGACAGACTACATGTAAGAGTTTTAAAAAGAGGTGAGAATCTACTCACCACTATTGTACCATAATACTTAAAAAATCATACTACATGGAGAAAGCAGCAATCTTTTGTAACCAAAGGGGAGAAATTTTATCAGAATATTACAGTGGCAGCTGTCGAGCTATGCTTCTGTCAATACAGACTGACAGCTGCACCAAAACGCAAATGAGGTCCAGTGCCCTATATTTTCATTGCTGAACTGTCAATGTTTAAATTGCTTCTAAACTTATGTGCAGTGTGTGCTTGAGTATGTGTTCTGTGGTGGACTAGGACTGATTTCTATTTTAGACTGCTGTAGGTCAGGATATGTCTCAGCTACCTTTGAATTTAAAACAGATAAAGTAGGTATTCATCATGGATGCATGCATAACAAAGCCAAAATTTAGTAATCAACAAAAAACACTGCCTTAGTATATTGTACCACTATAATACATTGGTATAGTTACACAATGTGTCACCTTCTGTACAGTATGTATATTTGTTAACACATTTCAGATAGACTCCTAACATCAGGGTTTTTGTTTTATCATAAATTAGAAGAAACATTCCATGCTAAGTCTTTAACTAACAATCTATTTTTTTCCATAACAAGACATCAGAATCCGACAGTCCTGGCACACTCATCATTCCCTTTAAATTATGGCATGCTAGACTTTTCAAAATTGTAATTCTGTCAAATGCACAGTTCAGTATAGTACCATCACCTAACTAGGACGATGAAATAAAGGAAGTCTCACAGCTTTAACAGCAAAGTCTGAAAAAATATGTGAACATTAAAACAATTTGTTAAATTCACCGTTCTTTGTCTTAGTTAAAGTTACACTACACCGACTGATCCACTCCTCTTTAACTTGTTTAAGACATGTTATTGAGCAAACACTTTTTCCTTGTTGTAAACATTTCTCCATTTCATGCTTCAGA
>NC_056747.1:864858456-864875956 GCF_019279795.1 Protopterus annectens | reverse complement strand
TATATCACATGGGATCACCCATTACCAACAGTTCAAAAGATAGATACTAGAAAACCAGATGTCATGCTCCATGAAAAGAAGACAAAACTAGCATTGATCATTGAAATCGCCACACCCAGTGACTACAGTGTCTTGTGTACAGAGAGACACAAAGTAATAAAATATCAGGATAGGCAGGCAGAAATGAGAGCAGTGCGTAAGAAAGATGCCCAGACAGTTCCAATAGTAGTAGGATCAACGAGTCTTAATTTCATGAACTTTAATCATATTCTGACTTAGAAATGGGGTCCAGTCCCGTCAAGGTATTAGAAACCCAAAAGGCTTGGAGAAATTAAAAAAGAAAGAGCAAAAACATTAGATTACAAAGTTAGTAACAACTTTGCATAAAAGTCAAATAATAGAATTGTAGATAGTGATTATTCAAACATACAGATAGTAACAAAGACAATGTATGACTATACACAATGTCATAAAATAAAAAAAAAAAGGTATCGAGGGCCCAAAGCACACCTCTACCAATGAAAATAAACAAATGCTTGCTTAAATAAATAAATACACACACAGACCAAACCAACAGATGAAATAGGTTATTATGCAGATGTGTTCATTTCTGTTGGAGTTATTACTTGTCAAAGGGAATTGAAGTGTACATGTATTGTTATTCGCAGATGCTAGCCTTTGTCTCTAAAACTTGTAGATTTATTTTCTCAATAAGGTTTGACTTCAGAAATTTTTTGAACAGGTGGGCATGCTCAGTTTTCTTAATCATTTTAAGAATATTCTTCCGGATAGCTGGAATTCTTTCCACCTTGCTTCTGGTAGTCCAACCCAGGCATGATTAACATACCCAGATCCTTTTTCTGGTCTGTTGTTATGAGTTGCATTTCCAAACGTTCCATGCTGCAGCATCAGTAATCTAAATGTAACTGCCGACTTGTGCAAACATGATGGTTGAAAAGCTCTGCTGTTCTGCAGAGATGACTGTAGTAATTAAAATGATTATCTTCAAAATTATTTTCACCAACTTTCACCTATCTTTCATTGGACACATTTTTAGTTTGATGTTTTTGGGTGCTTATCCTAAAACAAACATATTAAGCAGCACACTGTTTTTATGCTTAATTTTTCATAATAGCCTTATTTTTTTAGATGAACAAGTCTGACTCTAATTAATGAAAAATCTCTTTTGTTTAAAAAAAAATCACAAACTCCCCAACTGTAAGGCATCTACATTGGAAAGTTTTACTACTGTATAAGGTATCAACAACTGGATATATAAAAAAAAAACAGTTGTATTGAGATACTCACTTTCAGAATAGGAACTGTACAGGAAGTGATAGAATAAAAAGACAAAAGTGCAGGTCCTGTCACTATTCTAAGCAAAGAGGGAACAAGGTAACACAAGCACACACGTCATTCGTTTCCTACTTACGTGATGCGAAAGAATATGATTACAAAGTGTACAACATTTTGGGCAATGAGAAAATGTTTCTTTGTCATATGTGATTGTGGAAAACAGTCATATCTTACTACATCATGCAATCACATGTGTAGTGGTTGTATTAATCGATATCAGTTCGACCTGCTATTCATTATAGTGTGTTAAACAGGAATCCGATGTGACAGCGCCATCATAAACCCTGCTGCACATGTAAA
The DNA here is from genome assembly GCF_019279795.1 of Protopterus annectens. NCBI lineage: Eukaryota > Metazoa > Chordata > Ceratodontiformes > Protopteridae > Protopterus > Protopterus annectens. The sequence continues at coordinate 864,874,300 of NC_056747.1, read as the reverse complement.
ACACCACATGATGAATCAGATCAAGTTAATTTCCGCAACATTGTCACCAACAGCCGCAGAGTATATTAACTCAGTTCTGAAGCTGCTTGACAGCAGTATGTTAGTTATAACACATTATCACTGACTATTTATTTAATCTACTAGAGGCTGTACAGAGCAGGAGTGGCCAGAAGAGTCCACTATTTTCCAGTCTGCCACATCCTAGCCCACTATCTCCCAGTCCTCTGTCTTCCAATCAGCTACCTCCTAGCCCACTATCTCCCAGTCAGCTACCTCCTAGCCCACTATCTCCCAGTCAGCTACCTCCTAGCCCATTATCTCCCAGTCTGCTGTCCCCAATTCTTTCCCATTTAAGGCAAGAGTTGCTACCATAATAAAAACATATTAGTAGCTGATAGGTGAGATGTGTTTGGTGAAAGGAGGGATTAAAATATCTACCTTCTGTTGTGGGAAGCAACACTTGGTAATGGTGGGCAAAATTTTAAAAGGGGAGAGGCACATGATTGAACAGCCAGTCTTCAACAAGATGGGGACTGCCTTGGTGGAAGGATATGGGACTTTTAAATCAGGTGTGCTTTGGACACTGTAAAGGAACTCATGTGGTGAAACACAGTGGTTATAATTTGCTGCAAACATGTGGAGAAATGACTGATAAGTGTTACAGGCCTAAAATTCACCAGCACCACCTTTACAGATGCAGTTCACAGCTGTCCTCCTGAACACCTGGCTTTCTGTGTACTTATTGATTCTAATTACAAAAATAATTAGCACAAATGGTTTAATAAACATATGGCTACAGTCACTAAGCATTCTTGTGTATGGATTGTGAGTACTGAATTGAGTGCTTAACATGAATTTGAATATATGGTTAGTAAAGGGCTGGGCAAGGGGCATAGGATATGATGCCAAGTGTGGTGTTTATTTTACCAGAAAGCATTGCTCTCTGCCAGACAGTAAACTCTCACTTGCAAAGTCACAGCTAGGCAAGTTTTGTCTTGGGAGGGACGGGTTTCCCCAACAGTAGCAAGGGGAAAGGATGGGATTAGGAACAGGTAGGGGACTGCAAGGATAGGTACATGGGACCAGTGCAAAAAGGAGTAGTCCAGTAGCACAGATGAAAAGGATGCCCAACACAGGAGCATAGCCTTTGGCATCACAGAAGTGCCAGATTGTTATTCCCTCCTAGATATGCCCCTTTCTTAAGTTCATTGAATTAATAATGAATTATATGTTGATAATGTCATGGACAAAGCACAGTTATGCAGTGGTTAGCATTATTGACTCAAAGTAATAGGTTCTCCAGTTGGATTCTTGGCTGGGGTGCCTTCTGAGTGAAGTCTGCATGTCCTCGCTTAGTTTGCATGGGTTTTCTCTGGGTGTTTCAGGTTTCTAAAGACATGCAATAGGTGCATTGGACACTCTAAATTGATCATAGGTGTGAGTGTGCATGCATGTGTGTGGTACGAAAGAACAACTGTGGCAGGGCTAGCCACCCTGATTGTGAACACTGGCTTTAGATAATTGTTACTTTTGATCTGATATGCCAATCCCATGTGCAAATATAGGAAAAAGGGTTATGGGTAGATGGATGCATGGATGGATGAATGAGTGGATGGAGAGATGGATGGATGGACAAAACAGTAAGGAACAGCTCAAGATCAATTCAGAGGTCAAATTTAAGGGTCCCATTGGATAGCTCAGGAACAATGTAAAGGACAGAATGAGGACTCCACTGGCTCTGAAGGGGGTAGTGGTTGAGAAGGCATTTCCCATTTTTTAATGAGTCTTCTCAGGTTTTGACTTATCCAGTGGGAACAAGGCAAGGAAATAAGATGTAACAGTAGTGTAAGAGGAAGTCCGGTCTGGTAATGGAGGACAAAATATTAAAAAAAGGGGTAAGGACATGTGACAGCAAGGTAAGGATTGTCCCTTGAGAGGGCCATGAGACTCTATAGCCAGATCTTCCCTATGAGATTGTAAGGCAAACAGTGTGGTAATAATTGATGTTTCATTGTTCGCAAAAGTGTGATGAAATTACAATCCACCTTGTAGAATGCAATGTTCTTCTGAACATCCTGCCTTGCACATATGTCTTGAGTATGATTGGAGGAAGTAATTAGTTCAAAGACTTGAGACCATTCACCGCCATCCTTGTGTGCTGACTGTGACTACTGGATTTATGGTTAATGCATGTATTGCGTTTGCATATATGGCAAAAGTCTGATGTTCAGCATTTCACAACAACCCCCTTAAACCCAGATGCACACACAAAATAATACAGAATGAATGAGCTTGAGCTCAATTTGACAAAACTGATGTCAAGAAGCACAGGTAACTGTAACCTAAATTACATTGCATCTTAATAACAGCAGGCGAATTTTAACTAATTAACCACTGGCCATTCTCTACAGGTTGTGTAGAGCATGATGACCTAATGAGCTGGCTTTCTTCCAGTCTCTGCCATTTAAGGTGAGAGCTGCTGCATACAGTAAAAACACATTCATTAATCAAAAATATACTGAGCAATTTTGTTAAATACACTTCACTGATTTTCTTCATACATGGTTGCTACTAAGAGCTTGTTACATGGCACAGACAGTTAAAGCACTGACTATGTTGCTGGCTGGTGAGGATGGGACTTAGTGACCTCTGGTGGCTTGTCCATTCTGATGGGAGGGAGGTAGCTCTGGCTTCACCACAGTGGTGGCATCTTGCATAGTTTAAGCTTGCTGAGTCCAGACTGTCACAGTGTATCTTGAACTGGCAGCTGAGGGTAACTCAGTGTGCAGAAGTATGTTTCCTCTGGGAAGACATCAATGGTGGAGCTTGGAGGAGCTACCAAGATGGGGCCACTCCTGGGGATGACAAAATATTGCCATCCAAGAGGAGTAAGCTGACTCCCTCCCTAACTCTTGGCTTTACTGGAGAGTGAATAAGCTGTTTGTGACTCTTGGACAGCTACAAATGGGCTGTAGGTCTCTCACCTAACCCCAAAACACTCATCCCCTGTATCCCTGGAATAAATGGATTCATTGGGTGCCAATATTTCAGCCACTGGGCAAGGTCATGGAGAGATCAAAAATATTTTTTTGTTACATTTTATAATGTATTCTCTCTGCAGCCTTCAATACAACACAGTACAAATTACCCACTGACTCTGCACCATTGAGAGTTCCTCAGTTGAACCAGGGACATTTCCAGCAATGAGGAGACTCAAACCACAGACTTTCTTTTTTTGGCAAAAGTACACAGTCATGGGTAACACATATCTCTCAACAGTCCAGATTTTTGCAGAATATCCAGATTTTTGCCTCATACTTTTGGTCTGTTGCTCTTAAAATGTTTGGTTTTCTGGCAAATCATTGAGGATTGTGGTCAGAAAATAATGACAGACAGTTGAGTTTTGGACTTAATACCTTTCAGAAAATGCAGGCTATTGCAAAGCCTGTTATTCTATGAACTTTCTAAGTTGATAAGAACAATATCTAAAATTTGTCCCTATTTTTGGGACTTTGCCCCCCCCCCCCCAATATTTATGGCTTTGTCCAGATTTCTTGCACTAAGAGGTGGAGAGGTCATTTAAGGCTCAACTGTGAGAAGATATGTGGTGGATGTCACATCTCTTGTTTTCTGCTTTTAACTGCATTTTAAAACTTGAAAAGAGTCCACAACTCTGTCTCTTGTGAGTCAGACAGAAATTAGACCAGGTCAATTAAGGAGTCACACATAAGCTAGAACAGGTCAGTTAAGGTTAATCATCTGTGAACTGAGGGGGTGGAGCTAGGAACTAAACCTTCTAGTTAAGGGGTAAAATAAAACATTTCAGAGCTTTATTGGAAAGGCTCACCCAGACTCTGCCACAGCTTGCTGTGAGGGAAAGGTTAGTTTGCTTTGTATTTCTTGTATTTTGTATTACTTTATTGCCTTTTTCTATTTTGTACACTGTGATTTGTTTTCTTTACACTGTGTTTTACTTGTATTCTGCTTTTAACTGCATATTAAAACTTGAAAAGAAACCACAGCTGTCTCTTGTGAGTCAGACAGAATGTTTTCCCACCCTGCCACCCTGTTATTGTTGTGTTCTTAAACACCATTATTTTTCTAATTGCCTGCCCCTTATGTTAATTTAACCACATGTCTTGTTCCCTCTCTCCTTTCACTGACTGGTGTGAGTAAGCTCAAGATTATTATTTGTGAAATCACCCCCTTCAACTATTTACATTTATTGGCCATCCTACTGTATTCCATAGTACCAGAAAATAAAAGTGCCCACCCCTTTCAAACTATCTTGCTCTTTTAAAAATAGAGTCTCTCCACTAAAACTTAACTTTTTAAACAGCTAAAACTTAAGTTACCCACTTTCATATCTAGCTGCTTAGTGCACACTGCAGTGTTTAGGATAAACCTTTTTTTTTTCTCATCTTACCTTTAAGCATCTATTGCAAGACCACCAGTTATTGGAGATCCTACATTCTGCCTCTTAGTAGTCATCTTGGGATTAGTGCTTCTATTTTCTGATGGTGAGAGAAGGGATACAGGGACATTACTTCCTGGAGACTGCTGGTCACCAGAAAGCCTAATAACTGCTTTATAGGTGACAGCTTGGAATCTGTGTTTATATTCTGATCCTGGTGAGAGGAGAAGCAGAGTGCATTTATTCCTGACTGTTTCTGGTTGGAGAGTGAGTGTCTGTGCTTAACATACCTGATTGGTCTGGTTGCTATTCAAGGCATCTACCAGAAAAAGGCTACAAGCCTATAGACATTTGCATCATCCGGGACAAGACTGTGGATCACCAAACAGGCTGTGGCCTGCTTCTCTTCATGGGATTGGTGCTAACATTTTGCTTCTGGTGAGAGAAGAAGCAGAGGAGTATTGTATCCCAACAGAGTGAAGTTGCGGTGAGATCAGCATTAGTAGTAGCCAGGCAGTAGCCATTCATGTGACTCCCCTCTTTTCTTCATTCTTGACAAGCTAATCCTTTGATTTCAGTAAGTACTGCGTGATTTGTTTCTAACTTCAGAATATCTGCCTAAATACTTCATTCTTAAATTTTCAGGGTCTACGTATTAGTTTCCCCTCCAGTGTTTGGCAGTGCTCTGTATAGACTCGGACACCTTGAGTGACATTCTTCCTGTAAAAGCACAATTGAAATGTCTCCAATACCTGGTTGCACACAGGAACTAGTTTGCAGTGACAAGCACTGTCCACATAGTTGCAAACTGGATACTCCTGACAGTGATTGATATTTTCACTCCAGCTATCTAATCAATAAAAAAGGGTCTGTTGCCATGGATGTGAACTTTTCTACTGTCTCCATTACAGGCTTGGTGGATATGGGCATCCTGAGGCAATGTAGAATTTGCCTCGTGTTTATTGACAACCAGTTAATTCTCAAACAAACTGATATGGTGTATGAGAAATGTATTTACACAGCATCACTGGAGTCAAAGCTCTCACATAAAAGTAGTCTTAATGTCAATAAGGTTGTCAGTAGTACACACGCTGCACTCATCACCCACAATTCAAAGCAGACAAATAGACCCACATATGCTGAGGCACTTACATGTAACCTTCCTAAACCACAAAGACCTCCTAGATGAAGTACACATAACAAATACCCTCAGCAGCCCTAAATCCACTCTTTCAAAACAAAATAACACCCACATCAACAAGGAGAGCTGCATCTCATGGAACCTCTACCTCTAAGCCCATAAGGCAAGTCACCACACAATCCAACATTCTAGTCATTGGAGACTCCATCATGAGACACACTGATGTCCCTCTCACCAGGCTGAGTAAGGAGAAAGTTATGGTCAGTTGCTTATCAGGGGCAAGGATCCACCACATTATGCATGCACTCACTCATTGGACCACAGTTATCAATATGATTCAGTCATAGTCCATGTGGGAGTAAATGACCTGAGACATACCTCCCTAGACTGTATGAAGGGAGGACATCATGGAGCTCTCAGAATATGTGTCTTAGGCTGTTATAAGCCTAGCATTGAGCAGTATTTTACCTTCTCCAAGGATGATGCCATAATATGAACAAAAGATGATTGACTTTAATAATTGGCTTAGATTCTGGTGTCATTCTAAAGGGGTGCAATATTTATCAGTGTGGAAGGAGATGGTCAACAGACCACACTGCTTTGCCAGGGATGGTCTGCACCTCTCCCCTCTAGGCTTTTAAATATTAGCTAAAACACTGTCTTCCCCATAGTCCCTTTTTTAGGCAATGCCAAACTGAAAGTACTTCCAACATAGCAAACCAAAACCAAGAAAATCTAAAGGTATTACTGCTCAATGCTAGGAGTCTAAACAAAAAACTCTACTCCCTAGAAGCTCTCTTTACCCTAGAATATGCTGATGTCTGTGCGGTCAGTGAGACTTGGTTTAAAGCCACAGAGAGCACACCAGCAGTGCAAGGTTATAATGCCTTCCACACATTTATGCAAGCTACTTCACAGGCAGGTACTAAAGGTGAAGATGTCTCTATTTACATCAAAAATAAATATACATCAAGGCTGGTCAAACAGAACAATGCATTTTAGCTGCTCCATGTTCAAATCACTATAGGTAAAATCCAATACCACTTCCTTGCAAGATTTAGGTCCCCCTCTATGACCCAAGAAACCATGTATATGTATTTAAACTTATTAGAAACACTAACCATCCAACCCAACACCATATTCATGGGTGACTTTAATTACTCCACTATTAACTGGGATTCCTGTATGACACCAAACATACATGCACAGAGATTCCTGGATTTTGTAAACACAAACTCCCTGAACCAGATAGTCAATACACCAACCAGGGGTGCAACCATAATGTATCTGGCCTTCACTAATATGGGAGACTGCTGCACATCCCCTACTGTAATGCCTTCCCTGGTAAGGGCAGACCACAAAATGGTCTCCTTTGAAGTAAAAATAAAACCTGGACCCCCAGCTAAACCTGGAATATTCAGGAACTATTCTAAGGCTAACCTGCTGCTGTTAAGTGAGAACCTGGCAAAATTTCAAGCCCCCATAAACCCTAAGAACACTTCTGCCTATGCAGAACTGTTTACAGAAACCCTGTACAAGCATGTTACTAGCTGCATTGAGGCAGTTGTACCCACCAGGAAGACGTATATAACTAAATAAAAAAACAAGCCATCCTGGTGGAATCACAAAAACAATTATCTTTATAACAGGAGGAAGAAAATCAATCGAAAAAATTAGGAGGTGCAGCACCCAGCAGGATAAAAGCACTCTCATCAAACTAAGCAAGCAACTCAGAGGACAAATAAAGTCTACCAAAGCCAAATTTGAGGTAAGTTTGGCCTCCCAGGCCAAGGACAACCACAAATCATTCTTTAGCTATACCTGCAACCTCAAAGGCAGTACACAATTGTTTGCAGAGCTCATTGTAAATGGAGCCACCTATACTTCACCAGAAGATGTAGCAAACCTCCTGGCTGATAAATTCAGCTCCAGCTTTATTCCTCTCTCCCCCTCAACCTTTCCTCAGGAAGTATCATCAAATATAACTCCCCCTACTATCACTAGGGAACAGGTCCTTAATGTTCTCTCTAAGACCAAGAACACTGCATCAGTGCAACCAGACAATATCCCAGGATGCCTTCTAAATAGCATGAAACATGACCTGTCAGGGCCTCTGGAATTACTATTTAACTGTAGCCTCCAAACAGGCTTCATGCCTCATGAATGGAGAAAGGCAACAGTCATCCCTCTGCACAAAGGTGGGTCATCTACAGACCCTGGAAACTGCAGATCCATAAGTCTCACTAGTCTTATATGTAAAGCCATGTAAATAATTATCATGGAGATGATCAACAGAGATATAATAAACCTCCAGACACTGGACCCAACCCAGTTTGGTTTTGTCAAGGGCAGATCATGCCTACTCAACCTGGTAGACTTCTTTGAGAAGGTCACCAAAGCAATGGATGAGGGCAAAATCATTCACACTGCCCACCTTGACCTGGCCAAGGCATTGGACACAATACCCTAGTCAAACATTGTTGACAAACTCTTAAGAGGTTAGGTACAAACCCATATGTCACCCGGTGGATAGCCAACTGGCTCACAGACAGGACCCAGTAAGTTAGAATTAGGGAGTTCACCTCTACAAAGAGGCCAGTCACAAGTGGAGTCCCTCAGGGATCAGTCCTTGGATCACTCCTTTTTGGCATTTACTTCTTAGAAGTCAAGACTAGTGTCAGTGGTGTCTGGCTAAATTTGCAGATGATAATAATCTAGCCTTTAACCATCACATGTCTACAGAAGTGATGAAATTATTTTATGTTGTGCAACTTATAAACAAACAAATGTATGGCATCTAGTTCCAAGGAAGTCATTATTCCACTGTATTTGGCATTCATCAGACCTGTCACTGAGTACAGTGCCCCCTTTGGAATGTACCTAACCAGGCATATCCAATAATTGGAACGTCCACAGAGATTCCTCACTAAAAGAATATAGGTCATAAGTAATATGTCCTATGCAGACCACCTCAAGGTCCTATCTCTGTATTCTGTCTACTACAGGCTTTTGAGGGGAGCTCTATGCCTGGCATACAGGGCATTGTCAGACCTCACTCTGATGGACCTCCTGCATATCCACAAGAGAGCACCAAAATTACCCGTTCTAAAGACTTAAATCTTGTCTGTGATATAAATAGAACCTGCTGGAGAATAGGTATGTATCCCAAAGACTACCCCGTCTATGGAACAGGCTCCCTATCCATGTGAAGCGGAGTTCCTCCCTAACCCAATTGAAGTGCAATTTGGACGTTTGGATGGGAAACCAGAAATTCATCCTTGGTTTGACACCTGTGTCTCTAGTAGACACAGGTAACCTGTAAATGGTTCATCTCCCAGGCCCATGCTTACACTTATCAAGGGTAGCAGAACTTTTCAGAGATTTGAGATGCATGGCTAGGCTTAAAAAGGCCCTTGCGGTTGTTAGCTAGTAAACACATATGAACCTATGAACCAGTTTTGTTTAACTTAATTAAAAAATGCAGAAGTTGTTCCTAGGGATGAAGGGAATATGAAGACAGGATGCTATCACTGTTACCTTCCCGTAAATTCAGTCAGTGATGTGTGTTTTTTAAATTTGGTTTCTAGGAGTAAAGTGCAAAAGAGCCAATAAATATGTCTCAGTTAAATACAACAAGGGGTGAAACAACTCAGTTAAATACAACAAGGGGTGAAACAACTGGGAGATAACCATTACAGAACATGACCATTATTAAATACATCTCAGTTAAATACAACAAGGGGTGAAACAACTGGGAGATAACCATTACAGAACATGACCATTGTTGTGTGTAATGTGAAATGCTCTGGCATATATATTCTCTCTCCTTTCATATCTTTCAGTTATGTCATGTAATGAATTTGAAAGGAGGACATCTAGGTAAGAGCACTGCTTACAGTTCCCAGAGGTCAGACAGCATTAAACGGAAGGCTCCCAGACTTAAACTTAGACAAACTCCCCTCACAATTTATACAGTGGTTTTATTTTTCCGAATTGTATGATTTCTAATACAGTGGTAGAAATGAACCCTATTCCTGAGTCAGAATATTACTGAAGTTCATGAAATTACTATTTCTTCAATCTTTTATGTTTATTATGAGTGTTCTTAGCACAAATAATATAAGTAGAATTCCCTCCTTCTGCATTTTCTTATGGAGTAATCCATATCTGCAGCATATCTAAATATACTCAGTTTTTTTTATTATCAGCCCTGTTACATCTATTACTATTGGGACCATTTGCATGCCTTTATCCTATATAGCTGTGGTTTCTGCTTGTAAGTCCTGGTATTTTATGATGACTTGATGTCTCAGTACACAGGACACTATAATCACTAGGTGTAGCTATTTCAATGATTAATGTTACATTTGTCCTTTTTCTATATCCGGTCTTCTTACATCTCCTTTCTTAACTTATAGTACAGGTTAAACCCCATATGATCAGAACTTCATTGCCAGTAATTGTGTGGTGCATGTTTCTAGTGCTTCTTAGCTACCTGTATAGTGTGGGTTTCGAGAATTCCCAGGGCAACCGTCTGGCCACATGGTTGTGCCTTTCAATATATAACCCCGAGCCATGAATACAATCACGACATGAAACAAGATGTGCAATTGTTTCTAGTTCTGTACTCCAGAACCTACATTTTTCTGTATCTCCCACTATCTGTAGGATTACTGGAATGGTCCTAAAATATAACTGCTCAAAAATGAATGGGAAGTACGGAGATATAATCATGGTAAAGTTCCAAGCGCTAGTAATGCTGGCCATCTTGTCTAAGTTCTTACTACATGCACTGAATGTGTTTGCCTTCTCCAAAAAAGTGACTGCTGTATAGTTAATGACAAAGTATATGGTATGTGCCAGTCAAATGAATGCATAATTCGCACAGCATCCGCTTACTACTAACAACTGGTTGTCTGTTTATTTAATCTTTCTTAATCTGGAGATGCGGGTTTCCAGGAATGATGACATAGTTTTAACTTGATGAAATGACTTGGAGTTGTGGAACATGATGAGGGTGACAAGAGTCTAAATATCACCTATAGGATAATTTCAGGTTGTAGACACATTAGAGGATACTTAGTTACAAAAAGAACTGCACAAACTGAAAGTTTAATTATACTATACTGCATATCTCTTAAGTCAGTAGTATTGTGAAAACTGAATCTGTTTTAGATTTTCATTGTGAACACATTAAACTTTAGCCACTTATTTTTGGCAGCTCTCTGTCCGTGATATTATCAAACAGTATTGGTAGTTTTAGCCTGTTGCAGCTTTCCTGCATTTGTTTTCTTTCTTAGGGTCCCACGTGAATGCCCTTTTCCTCACATACAGCTTGCAGTCATAACTTCAATGAATCAGATAAATGTTAGTACCACATTTACCATCTCTATCACCTGTAGTGTTGCTTCTCTCCTTGGATTCTTTTATCTGCTCTTACTATCAGCTGTGGCATTATTATGTGTAGACAAAGCATGTATTCAGTACCTGATCCTGCAGTCATCCACATTACAAGTCTTATAAAAATAATTGCCTTGTAGTTTGTTAATATATATTTATACATTTGTATATATATATATATATATATATATATATATATATATATATATATATATATACACACACACGCACGGACGGACGGACGCACGCACGCACGCACGCACACACACACACACACACACACACACACACACACACACACACACACACACGAAGATATAGCTGTCACATTTACTCTTGCCTGTGCAGCTTAGGTTTGGCTAAAAATGTTTGAGAAGGATTAGTTTACTTACCTGGATAACAAATGAATAAACTACATTAAAATTAAATGTTTTAGCAAACCTCTTAAGCTTTATCACCCACTATATGGCAAAAGATTACATCTTCTGAGGCAGTCCTCTACTCTTTCCATCTCTAGAATCATTCATTCTGCCCCAGAATTCTTGGTGACCAGACATCAGCCTGGATATGACCTTTTGATATCCTTCTTGACTGTTCCGTACTAGTAAGTGATGGTGCAGTTTTATGTCATTCTTTAACCGACTACTAGACAAGCTTGTTACTCCCTTCATTTTAGTATACGCTCCTACTGCTATTGTTGTTTGCACTGGACAATGATCAGGGACCTGCCATTTTAATATACGCTCCTACTGCTATTGTTATTTGCACTGGACAATGACCAGGGACCTGCTAGTGCTAGCAGTGGTACACGTTATTACCAAAGCATAGTCCAGAGTCCATGGAGCTCTGCTTTGTACATGGTATATGCAGTTATGTCTTTCTCATACTTGGATGCAGACTTTTTGTAAGAGCTTTATTAATGCTCAGAGGTTGTTGTTTGTTTTTCGGCTTTTCCCGGTTAGGGGTCGCCACAGCGGAACTCCGGTCCGCTAATGATTGGCAGTACATTTTCACGAACGCCGAGGTGCCAGCTCGACGTCCAACCTTCAATGAAGGCATGCCCTTACGCATGTCTTTCGAATGCCATCCAACCGCAGGGAGGACATGCAAACTCCACACAGAAGGCACTCCCTGCACTCCAGCTGAGAATCGAAGGGGAGAACCTCTTGCTGTGAGGCAACAATGCTTCTGCTGCACCACCGTGGCAGTATATTCATGCTCAGAGGTATTCATGTTAAATGATCACTGACTAAATACAGTTCTGAATTTGTTTACAGTATTTATTTATTTATTTATTTAGAAATTAATATGTTGTTAGCAAATTTGAAACTTCAGCATAAAATGCTTTGTAGTAGACACACAAGTCTGTAAAATTAGAGTCTAATTCTGTGTCATTTTATGATAACAAGCAAACATTCTGTGTCAGATATTGCTCAGATTTTCACATACTGCAGCAGTGTTATTTCTGTGTTCATTTCTGTCTATACCTTTGCTAAAGCGGTCACAGTGCCATAGAGTCTAGTTACGTGCAGGTTGATTTATTATTTTGTATATTTGGTCTATTGTTTAGTTTGCATGGTAAACAGTTTTATTGTCTTCTACACCTGCACAGTTCTTTTGGCTGTGTTCTTTTCTGTTATCATCTCCAGCCATAGGTTGGCCCTTAAAATGAACTTTGGCTTAGTGTCTCTCCTGAATGACACATTGCAAATATTGATTTTTGCTGTGTTCCCAGGTCTGCCCAAGGGCACTGCTTGACATCACTGCTTAGAAGAGTAGAATCTGCGTATAAACCTAGAGTCAAGGATTTGTGAAAGTTGGAGATAAGGGCCCGATTCATGAGAATGAAAGGCAGCGTCATCTAGGAACCTAGTATTCTGTGCCTGCCAAATTCTTGGTGGTAGCATCAACAATCACAGAAGCTTACTGTGAATCTCCAATATTCAGAAAGCTGTAGCTATGTAGTGTTGTTGACAAGGAAAAAGGAAATGAAAGGATATGTACAAAAATAAAACAGCAAGGATGTAATATGTTGTAGAACAAGCAGCATTGTATTACATTTACCTATAAATATGTGTTTATTTAATAACCCTATAAATATTTATTTTATTTAACAGTGAAGACCCCTGGAGAGCAGCTAAGATGATCAAAGGCTATATGCTGCAACACAACATTCCCCAGAGGGAAGTAGTAGACATTACTGGTCTTAACCAGTCTCACCTGTCACAACACCTCAACAAGGGAACCCCAATGAAAACCACGAAAAGAGCCGCACTATACACATGGTACGTCAGGAAACAGCGAGAGATAGTGAGACGTAAGTGACAGTTTATAACCATCCTTAGGTCACATTTTGGTTTGCTATCACTATAACTGTAAAGCATTTTGAAACTGCAGACAAAGAGTGTCTGCAGATGTAAATGGGCAGGACAAAAGTCTGTGCCATGTTTTATTTTGTGACAATATAATTCAGTTCTGGAAAACACATCCAATTGGGATAACTTGTGTTTACTACCTGGAAGAAAACAACCCCTTTTGTATTTAAACTGATTGTATTTTGGCTTGTTTTATTTTTTGTTTTGAAAGCATACATTCTGATAGACACATTTCTTGTCTTCCAATATTTGGCTTAGGTATTTTGAATTACCTACATGTTAAAATATTTCACATTAGGTTTACAAAACAATCCATAATATGTCTAATAGCTTTCTCATTGCATGAAAATGTCACAATGCAACAGAGACAACAACGACGTGTTGCAGCTATATGACTGTATTTGGTTCTGGGGGGATTGCTTTCTGTTACATCTGATAGCTTATACTTTCATGGTGCTTTAATAGTTGTGAGGGAGTGAAACATGGAAAGGGAGCCAAAGAGATCAAGTGTTAATATGTTTACTAGAGCATACCTGTTAATATTCCAGTGTTTTTATTGGGTTTAATGTATTATGTGCTTTTAGTCAGCCAACAGGACAGCTATAGTCCCTATTTAAGGCATATAGTTTCAAGTTGCTCACAGTGAAATAAAATAATGTAAGCACAATGTGAGGTGTGGCATAGACAGCACACTGCAACACTGCCTCAGCATGTCTAAAATATAGCATTATCAAAGCATTCTTTCCCAATATGTCCCTTAATCAGTGCAGATGCTTGACAGTGCAAAACTGAAATCCTGCTCTCTCATGTAATGCAAGCTCTCTGTATATTCATTTGTCTACATTTAGCCATACACTTTCTATCTTGATGTCTGATTCCATCTCCTATCAACTTTTTTTCTCAAAAATACTTTCGTTGAACATTATTAAAGATCATAAACACAGTATGAAAAACAAATATATAAGAATACCTACCTTAATACTTTCTCCATCAACCCTAATATTTCCCCATCAGACTGTTAACTTTTCTGTGTCTCATTATTAATTTCCAGTTAACCAGCTCTACTCCACCCCTTAACCTTAAGATGTACATATATATTTCTGTACCTTCATTAGATTTTTTTAAGTGTCACTGCTATTGTTAATGTTCCTGTTCTTGCAGTCTTGGAATTTATTTTTGTATCCTGTTTGTATTTATTAGATGTATGTATATATTTTTTATCATAACCAATGTTCAAATGTCTAATTGTTTTTGAATGTTTCTTAATTCATGCGGTAACCCTCAGTATTCACTTACTTTTGTCCAGTTCATGTATTCATAACTTTTCTGTAATATACATATATTTTCAATTTTTTTTTCTTTTTCATTTTAAATCTTGTTACTTACTGACTGTCACACCTTTGTATGTTTCTGCATCCTGAGCCCTCTGTAAAAATGAGTTTTTACTCAGTAAGACCAACCTGAGAAACAAAATGTAAATAAATATGTATATTATATGGTGGAGTGATCAAAAGGAATTTGCAAACCTTACTCCTTTGTAGTATTCAGGTTGCCCAGTCACCTCTACCTCCCCATGTTAAAACTGGTGTTAAATGTGAAGCTTTTCTCCCCAGGCCCCTGCTGAAAAAGGATTTTATCCCAGTTGGACTTTCCCTGTAAACAAAGCTAGATAGATAGATAGATAGATAGATAGATAGATAGATAGATAGATAGATAGATAGATAGATAGATAGATAGATAGACAGACAGACAGATAGATAGACAGACAGACAGACAGATAGATAGATAGATAGATAGATAGATAGATAGATAGATAGATAGATACACAAACTGTACAGTAGCCCATCTGATATTTACTCCCCCACCTCTGCACAGTTTCAGGTATCATCACCTTTTCCTTTCAAGTATGGAATCATGGTATCTCCTTCAACTTACTTTAAAAAACATAAAGCTTTTATCAGATCAAAGATCAAAGCTGTAATTGTAATTTTGATTCTAGTGGTGTTAAAGACTAAAATTGTGGGTATAGTAGACAGAAGCTAGCTCAAAAACGTAAAACTTTTTCATGGCCCCTAGAAGGATGCAAGAAAGGCAGAAAATAGCTTTTTAACAGCTTTTACAGATGAGTCAGAAAGGGAGTAATACAGAAAAGTTCTAGTTTAAACTGCAGATTTCTGTCATTGAATGCTAAGATGCCAGCTGTACTACTTAAATGGCTTTTGGATGGCTGGACACTCAGTGTACAGTGATTTACTTGAATGTAGGTATAATGTCTGTTCTAACAAAGTTCTATGCTTGTTTTTTTTAAAGAACCGGATATGTAGTGTGCTGAGGACTCACTGATTTCAAAACACACACACACACACACACACACACACACACACACACACACACACACACACACACACACACACACACATGTAATCTCATGCACACTCAGACATGTAGACACACTATTTTATACATGGTCACTAGGTGTCTTTCATCGAGTCTTTCATCTGTCAACAAGATGCC
>NC_056747.1:864763456-864853456 GCF_019279795.1 Protopterus annectens | reverse complement strand
CTCAGTCTCCAGCCAAGACCGGAATAGCTGGTCAAGAGGAGAAGGTCAACACTTGCACCACACCACATGGAACACATAGCCCTCCAGAACACACACCAGCACTGTCTTCACATAAAAACACAAACCACACACCCACCTTCGCTGAGGATCTCAATAAAAATTTACCCAAACAGCAGAGACCTCCAAGGCAGAAATGCACTCGACCACCACAGCACAACACTAATCATGAGACACATAACTCTCCTAAACAGTGTGCCACTCAACCAAAGCCCCTAAGGCAAAACAGCATGCCCAACATACTAGTCATAGGTGACTCGATAGTGAGGTACACTGATGTCCCACTCACTAGGTTGAATAAGGAGAAAGTAACTCTCAGCTGCCTGTCAGGCACCAGGATCTGCCATATAATGCATGGACTCAGGTCCCTCAACAACAGGTACAAATATGACTGTCATTGTACATACCCTCCCTGGACTACATGAAAAGAGACATGGAGGAGATCTCGGATTATGTAGCCCACGTATGACCCTAGCCCTGAGCAGCATCCTACCATCACCCATAATGATACCACAGTACAAGCAGAAAATAATTGATTTCAACAAATGGCTATGTTTTTGGTGTCATTCTAAGGGGATCCAGTATCTGTCTGCATGGGATGACATGACTGACAAACTTCGTTGCTTTGCCAGAGATGGCCTGCATCTGTCACCCCTGGACTTCCGGATACTGGCCAAGGCTCTTGCCACCCCTATAGTGCCTATTTTAGGCAGTGTTCCAAAAAACAAATTACCACCATAACAGCTACAAACAAATGTAATCTGAGGGTCATGCTGCTCAATGCTAGAAGTCTAAATCTCAAAATGCACTCACTCGAAGCATTCCTTAAAATGGAGAACATCGAGATTTGTGCTGTAACAGTGACCTGGTTCAAGGCAGCAGAAAGCACCCCTGCACTACCAGGCTGTAACTCATTCCACACCTTTCGGCCCAGAACTTGGACCAAAGCTGCAAAGGCGGTGGTGTTTCCATGTTCATAAAGGATGCGCACACCTCCAGACTGGTAGCCCAACATAACACATCTGAGATTCTTCAGATGCAGCTAACATTGGGTAAAACAGCGATTCAGGTCGTAGCCTGCTATGAGTCCTCAACCATGTCCCAAGACTCACACTCCATGTTCCTAAGCACCCTGGAGAATATTTGGGTCCAACCTAACACTCTCATACTGGGCAACTTCAACTACCCGCCCATTAACTGAGAAAACTACTCCTGTACCAATATACTTGCCCAGCACTTTCTGGAATTCATTAATTCCAATGCCCTGGACCAGCTCATTCTTACCCCCACTAGAGGTAGCAACATCCTTAACCTGGTTATTACTAACATGGGCGACCGTTGCTCTACAACAATAGTTAACTCCTCCCTGGTTAGATCTGACCACAAACTAATCACCTTGGAAATCCACATCCCATCCCACCCCCCACAAAGGTAACCACCATGAAAAACTTCTCCAAAGCTAACTTTGGGCTCCTAAAAACAGAGGTGGCTTAACTTCACAGCACCCATGCAAATGGGGAATAGTTGCATGACCGCCGAATCATGCACCAATGCACTGTACGAACATGTACACAAATGCATGGATTTTGCCATACCCAGTAGAACCAAGATGCTCTCCTCAAAAAAAGGAAGCCAATCTGGTGGTCCCCTGCCATAAACAAACTCTACAACAGAAGGAGAAAACTGATGCGGAATAAGGTGAAGTCCCAAGACTGGAAAAACTCCCTTATCAGCCTCAACAAAAGGTTGAGATCCCTCATAAAATCCTCTAAAGCTAGCTATGAAAACAGAATTGCAGCAGAGAGTAAAGACAACCGCAAGGCCTTCAATAGTTATGTAAAGAATCTCCACGGCAATACCCAGATTTGAACTGAGCTACTGCACAATGGTAACTTCTATACCGAGCCAACAGGTATTGCCAATATGCTGGCCAACGGATTCAGTGCCAACTTTACCCCTCCCCCCCAAAGGACCAATCACAATACCATTAGATTGCCAGGCACCCAGTATTACTGCTGCACAGGTTAAAACAACACTGTCCAAGACCAAGAATACAGCTTCTGTGGGACCTGACAATATCCCTGGCTGTGTTCTACATGAACTACAAAGTGAACCGGCAACTCATCTGTGTGCCCTATTCAATCACAGCCTCACCTCAGGCTTTGTCCCTACCGAATGGCGCACTGCTACAGTCATCCCTCTCCACAAGGGAGGAGCGACAACAGACCCTGGGAACTATCGCCCCAATAGCCTGACGAGTCTGATATGCAAAGCTAAGGAATGCATCATCATGGACCTAATAAACAAGGATATAGGGAATCTCCAAATTCTGGATCCCACACAGTTTGTTTTGTGAAGGGTAGATTATGCCTGCCCAACTTGGTCGACTTCTTTGAGTCAGTCACCAGAGCTGTGGATGAAGTCACCAGAGCTGTGGATGAAGGCAAGGTGGTTCATACAGCCTACCTTGATCTGGCCAAGGCCTTTCATACCATTCCTCACTCAGAAATCATAGAAAAACTCACTAAGCTAGGCATCAACCCCCTATATCACTAGGTGGGTTTCAAACTGGCTCACAGATAGAATCCACAGTGTGAAAGTAGTTGACTCCAAGTCAATCTGTCGACCAGTCATGAGTGGAGTCCCACAGGGTGTGGTCCTGGGTCCACTCCTGTTTGGTGTATACTTCTCTGAAGTCCAGGCCAACATGAAGAGACTCTGGCTGACAAAGTTCGCAGACGATTGCAAGTTGGGAGCTATTATTATCTCCCCAATTGATGTTGACATGCTACAGAAAAGCCTCAATGAGACCAACGACTGGTGTCAGAACCATGGCCTTAAGCTCAATGCCAAAAAATGTGTCATCATCCCCCCTGGGCAAAACCCGGTTCCCTTGAATTACCACATCGATGGTAGTCCACTGAACACAGAAAGCGTTATAAGAGATCTAGGAACACAAGTTGACTGCAACCTCTCTTTTGACCACCACATTGCCACTGTGGTCAGAAAGTCATATGTGGCACATCTCATTACTAAGGGTTTTGCATCCAGGAAGAAAGAGGTCATTGTCCCTCTCTACTCTACTCTTCCCTCATTAGGCCAATCTTTGAGTACAATGCCCCATTTGGCATGTACCTCACTAGACACCTGCAACAACTGGAGAGGCCACAAAAGCACCTCACAAAGAGGATCATAGGCCTTAAACACTTGTTCTATATGGAGAGACTCAAAAAACTCCCAACTATTCTCTGTCTCATATTGCCTACTTAGAGGCGATCTCTGCTTGACTTACAAAGACATGTCTGACCCTGCTCTGTTAGAAATGCTACATCTAAAAAAATCACAATTGCCTCTGCACCACACGCTCCAGAGACCTCAACCTCATTACCACAATCAACAGAACATGCTGGAGGTACAGGTTCATAACCCAGAGACTGCCCATGCTATGGAATAGACTTCCCATACATGTCAAGCAGAGCACCTCACTGGCCCTCTTCCAAGAGAAATCTTGAGGAGTGGGTGGGAAATAGAAAAGTCACCCCGGGAATAACTCCAGTGACTCGACTCAACAGATGCACTAGCAACTAAGGTCGGGTGGCAAGATGCCAGGGTAATCTTATGGGATAGGCTTGTAAAGGCTCCAGGACCATTAGCCTAGTACACACCTGTGAACCTATGAAACATTACTCAGGGTCAGTAGGTCCTTCAAATCATAAGAGAAGGCCACAAGCTGCATTTTTTCATCTCCCTATTTAAACCGTATACCGTCTGTTCCAAAAGAACAACTCATAGATGCACAGGTGCAAATCAAAATTATTATTCAGCAAGGCTCCATAGAACTAGTCTCCAAAGGAAAAGGTTACTAGTCATGGTTCTTCTCATTACCAAGAAATGTAGAAACCTGGAGGCCTAGCCTAGACTTATCTGGTAGTCCCCAAGTTCAGAATGCTTACCTTCTAGAAACTTCTGCCAGGGCTTTGCCCACAGGCCTTAATGGTCTACTTTGATATGAAAGCTACCTACGTCCATATCCCCATAGCAAAGATGCACAGGAGGTACCTCCATTTTAGGGCAGGTGGGAAACACTTCCAATAACTGGTTATGCACTGCCTTAACTTGCTTGTGTATGTGATTAGAATTTATTGATCTCTTGTGGTGTGACCTGTTTTATATTCAAGAAGTGGGAAATACACCCATAGATATGTATGTATACACACTGTACACATACACACACACACACACACACACACACACACACACACACACACACACACACACACACACACACAAACACACACACACATGCAAACACACAGACACACAGACACACACGCACACATATATATATATAAATATATATATATATATATATATATTATATGTATATATATATATATATATATATATATATATATATATATATAAATATGTATATATATATTTTATATTGTTTGTTTGTGTCCTTCAGCTTTTCCCGGTTAGGGGTCACCACAGCGGAACTCCGGTCCGCTAATGATTGGTATTTTATATATACATATATATATATATATATATATATATATATATATATATATATATATATATGGGTGTGTATGTTGTTTTGAAATAAATATTTTCTCAAAAGAGTGACAGAACTGGGAAATCTTATCACATTTGGGTTTTCACCCCAACCTCAACATGTTTAGGGGTGCAATTGGCAGATGCCAGTTGGAACGCCAGTTTAGAAATGAATGCTGATGCATGCTGCTTGCATTCAAGACTGAAGTGCTTCAGCATTTGTGTGTAGTATAAGTTGTAGCAAGCTACTTGCTACAAATGTAACAAGTGGTCTGTTACAGTTTTTAAAAAGTAGAAAGTGTTCTCTTACTTTTTGGGGTTCATATTTGAGGTCATTTTTACAGATGAGGATTGCCAAAGTGGGGAATAGGGATGAGCCTGATATGGCTCTGGTGCAGTCTGTCTGCATCACCATATAGATACATGCTAACCTTAACCCTGACCCTGCCCTAACCATAATCTTGCACATTGTCGTAGAAAAATCCTTTATGTAATACTATCACTAGTCAGACAAAGTTGATCTGCATGTGATGTGGGGTTTTCTATGAGATCACAAGTTTCTTTACTGTGACAGATGAAGCAGTAAGGCAAGTCTTCAGTGCATGCCAGAAGATTAGCAATGCTCCGGTTATTAGTTTATATCAGTGGTGCAACAGGTAGCCCAGATGTCTTTGGTACAGAAAGCTTCAGGTTCTATTCCCACAGCAGGTAGATCAATGGCTGAAAGTGCAGTGTAAGGAGGGTGCTGCACTCCTGAGTGTGCTGCCCTTCAGTTAGTATAGTAACCCAAAACCCCATCTGCTTAAGTTGGTGGTAGCTCAGATGGATGTACAAATTCCCATGGCACCTGTAGAAAAGAGTAAGGGAAATTTCTCTGATGCCATGACTAAATTTCCCCTAATAGTGTAAATACCACTCCATGTCTTCCCTGAAAAGAGACTACTAGCCTAGTGAGACTAACTCAGTTAACAAAGAATAAAAATAAATAAATAAATAAATAATCCCAGTGGGTAAGCAGCTAATGCATGGTTCCAGAGTTCTGTAGTTAGCGTCAGCTGAATAATCTAGCACTGTGGCACAGAGGGATAAAGTCATCACTGCATCACAGATGACCTGGGTTTCACTAGCTGTATGGGTATGTAAGCACCAGATAGGGGTATGGGAATGAATGGGTCTTGCTGACTCACTCATCCTGTTGGAAGGGAGGCTGCCTAGGCTTATTGCAGTAAGCACATTAAGCGTTAGGTAAGCTCTGTTTCACAAGCGGTATGCCACTTTGTTAGGAGGTTGCTCAAGCACAGCCAAAGTACTGAGGATACACCTCCCATAAACATTAATTGTGGTGTGTGCAAGGTTGCTGCAGGACAGAAAAGGGGGTTAGGGCACACTCCTTTGCATTAGTATGGGGATACACCAACATCCTCACAGCCTCCGAACATGGGTCAGGTTAAGGGAGACTAAAGTGGATCCAGCAAACCTGATGAATGAGGACGAGAGCTTGTGGCAGCTGATACCCAGCTACAGGGAGAGGGAAACAAAGCATAAAAAAGAAAGAAAGAAAGAAAGAAAGAAAGAAAGAAAGAAAGAAAGAAGGAAAGAAGGAAGAAACTGACTTTATTAGTAGTTCTGCTTTTACTGAGCATTACTGCTCATCTATGACTGTAGAGGCCTGAAGATGTCATCTACCCAGGAAAATGTATGCAAAGATATACTCCTGCAGTCCTTTTTATATAGATACTAATGTTATAGCCTATCTGTATGTGTATGGGTTTCTTCTGATTTGAAAAACCAAAGTCAATCCAGACCCGCACGTATGGCAAGTGCAAAGGCTCTGTAGTCCAAAAGCAAATTCAAAACAAGACAGAGCCAGCACAAAGTGTGGTATGACAATTTAATATGACAAAAGATACAGTAACATGGGTGAGGGAAAGGAATCCTAACACCCAAACCAAACCGGTTTCGGCTCAATAGCCTTCTTCAGTGAGAAAAACAAACAGCATATAAATAGTAGGACAAAAAAGCCCTTTATATATATATATCTGTATATACACACACACACACACACACACACACACACACACAAGCAAGAAAGGAGGTCTTTTGGCCCACTTTTGGGCAGCAACACCACCAAATCATTGTACTATTAATAGACATAGACATTGGAATATGGACTTCCTCCATCCAAAGGACACTCACGGGGAACACATTGTTGGGATGTGTCCCTTGTGGAAATTGTTCCTATTGTTATAGGGTGAATAAAACTAAGGAATTTACCAGCAAAAATACTTTCACAGTCTTTAATATCACTTTTATGGCAAATTGTAGCAAAAGTTGGGTAATCTATTTGGCCACTTGTCCATGCTCTGTGTTTTAGGTGGGCCAAACTTCGAGACCTCTCAAATTTAGAATTGGGGAACATATGAGTGATATAAGGAATAAAAGACAGTCCAATGCTCTCTTTAAACATACTTGTAAACATAATACTGCTTTATTTAGATTTACCATAATCGATTGTATATTGGGGAATTGTAGGGATAAATCTGGCTGGCATACTATTTTAAATGTTAAAGAAAGAAAATGGATTATCAAGCTGGGGGGGGTTTCCTCCTGGTCTAAATGAGCACCTTTAATTAACCAATAGGAGGTCTTCTTGCATCTGTCTGTATATATATATATATATATATATATATATATATATATGAAAGGCTTTTTGTCCTACTATTAATATGCACTTACACACATTTCTGTGTGTGTGTGTGTGTGTGTGTGTGTGTGTGTGTGTGTGTGTGTGTGTGTGTGTGTGTGTGTGTAGTGTGTATAATGTGTTTGTGTGTGGATTGTTATTTATACTATTATTAACATTTACAGAAAAAATGCACTGTGTGGATGACTGTTGCATGGCTGCCAGCATTTCAGTAACAGTTGTCCAGCTAGTAAACCATAAACCATCTCCCACGTGTTTAATAGATTCTACTCACGTTTAGTCAGTTGACTCAAATCACTTTGGCAAAGCAGAACTGTCTTAGCCATAGTACTTTTAAATACTGCCAAAAAATGTTAGTTATGAGAATTAGATTGGAACTCTGGTTGTTGCAATTTGGGGAAAATATTCCTTTTTCTGATCTGTTACAACTTAGATTTGATTATGCTAAACAGAAAGGAGAGCTGTCCCCTTCATACAATGTACTTTGTCAGACGTGCACATTCACTGTGAAGTTTGCTGCCCCTTAATACAGAAGTTAACACAAACAAATTGGATAGTGCTAAGAGTGAATATGGTACTAAAGTAATAGTGCAGTGGTAGAATTGTTTATTCCTGTGTATATAAGAGTGTGTGTTTGTGTGTGTGTGTGTGTGTGTGTGTGTGTGTGTGTGTGTGTGTGTGTGTGTGTGTGTGTGTGTGTGTGTGTGTGTGTGTGTGCGTGCTTATGCTCAACCATCATGCACAGACGCTTTGTTAGCTACTTAAAATGTTGGGCAAGGGATGGGATGAACAAAGCATACATACAAAATAATACTTTATGGTTAATGATTTGCAGAAATATTGTTACCTCCATGCTTTTCATCATTTATGGTTTTTCGTGCCATGAGATATATAAAATAGTGAAGGGGCTAACTGCAGTCAAAACAGTGCTTTGGATATACATCTTCTCACTATTTTTGCATAATGTGCTTCCCCATTGTTGTAGCATAATGTGATTATTGACTACTAGATACATTTCCATGTTAGCAGTGTAGAGTGTTGTACCATCAGGTTTTTGTTATTAAAATGTCTTGTTGCTAAGCAGTAGTGGTTCATTTCAGGCAGAATTTAATTTTTCTGCAAGTGGCATGCTGACAGGATGTGGTATAGCCATTACTAAAGCCATGCATTACTGCATCATTACATAAAAGTGTAGTGTTTCAGTGGCCCTTCCCCACATCTCCCAACACAGATACTCTGACTAGTACTACACCAAAAGCAGTACTAGTTTGTCACAAGTAAGGTACTCAACAAGGGTGCTGCAATTTGGAAAATATTTAATGTGTGTTAAGAGGAAAGTGGGTCATTGCTGTAAGATAGGATGAGATCCTTGGTATGGGTGTTTGAGGAACTAGCTTATGTTTCTGCAGGCAGTTAAAGCATAGTCATTCATGGCTCAAAAAGCAGAACAAGTTAAGCTGATTCTTCCAATAGAACAAGGCAATTTGGGAATAACCAATTTGAAGAGGTATTTCAGAGCTACACAGTTAAAGCTCCTATACATAGTACTATCAGAAACCTATAATTCAAAGTGGAAAGAGATGATGATGAAAAAGTGGGGAAGCTCAAGAGACAAGGAGAGAGATTTTGGATGCAGATCCTTAAGGAGAATAACAATAACCATACAGAATATTATACTCATAAAATCGCAGAAAGCATTCTAAGAACTAAGCCAATGTGGAAATGGAGAAAGGAGATTCTGCTGATAGGGATGACTGCAATTAGGGATAAAGCCAATGGGGGGCTGGAATTTATTGGAGAAAACTGGCTAAAGAACCAAGATATTGGGAGCAAATAATTAGAGAGGGAAAGGTAATAGAATGGGAAGAGAGCTAGAATTTATTTAGATCGCAGGCTAGAGATTGCTTTCCCTATCAAGGATTAATATCAGAGTATAGGCAAAGAGAAAGAAGCAAATGGATCCTAAGTGAAAGACCAGCACTGGTAAAAGTTTTAGTAGAATCTAGAACAGAAGCTGCTGTTAGAAAAGGAATACATTATATTACATGATAACTGTAAGAGTGAATCAGAAAAGGGTAGAAAGGATTGGGAAGAGAGATTGGATAAGCAATTCACAAAGAATCAATTGGTGGTATATGTATGTCTCCCAAATGTGCAGCAAAGTCTAAAATATTTAGGATCTTTGCTTGGAAATGTTTACATAGGTATTTGTATAACCCAAGTAGACTCCAAAGAATTTTTCCTCATGTAGATAGCAAATGTTGGGGGTGTGATGGGGAAGAAAGAGTTAATTGAGAACATATTTTCTGTGAATGTAATGATCTGGCAGAATTTAAAGATTCCTGTAGACTACTCTGTTAGCCATACCAGGTGAGCAAATTGTTGTAACTAAGGAAATGATTTTTTGAGCTGTGATACAGAATCGGAATTGCCAGACATAGGCCTTGCTGAATCTAATTATCGTGTCTGACAAAAAAGCAATTACTAGAAAATGGAAAACTAAGTCTAAACCAACTGTACTAGAAGTAGTGAGTATAGTAACAGAGATAAAACAACTGGAACTGGGATTTTTAGAAAAAAAAAGTAGGAGCAAATTACATACAAAAATGGGAATTGTGGGAACAATACATGCAGAGAGGAAATCAAGTTTAAAAGGAGGCAGGATTTGAATGAGCTATGTAATGTCTGACTGACAATGACTGGATAGCTTATGTGATATTTAATGCATGCAACTAAAATTATGTCAGTATGATTTGTGCAAATAAAATTATGTCAATTTGTTTGTTTTCATTTAGATAAATGTATGATCGAAAGTGCTAAATTTAATATAAAGATGTTTCTTGCTTAAAAAAAAAAGCAGGACAAGCATCACTAGAGAGGAGTCAGTAGGAAACAAGTGCACGTTGAGGGCTGAGAGTCTAGTCTGGGTTGCTAAGGGACTTTAAACCAGTGATCATTTTAGTTTAGACTCCCTGAACCTTCTCAAGTTGAGCAATAAGCTTAGAAAGGTACTTGCTGAAAAGACCATTACATTCAATGATGGGTCTTGTTATGGATGAGTACAGATGAACTGACTTCTTTAGCTTTGAAGGAGATATCTTTGGAAATTAGTTGGGTCATATACAAGAATTTCCATACAAATGTGTAGACATAATGGTCAAATGACAGCGAGCTTTCAACATAGTTGTCCCAAGTCCCTTTGACAGAATTAGTTTGTAGGAGTGTGTCATTTGTATAACAGGAGGTGGAAAATTATATGTATATGATAGAACCACACAGTATTTCTTAAAATTTGGCTTAAGATAATTGTTAGTACACCAAGAGGTTGTATTATCAAAACCTTGGTGAAGTAACTGTATGTCAGAAGGTGAACTGACATTTGCACTGTTTGTAGTCATCAGCAAAAATAAATAATTGTAAGTCTATAACATTATACTGGCTATCCAAAACGTAGAGGGGGCAGTACTAAGCCCTGCAGGAAACCACAGGTAAAATTTTTTTTATATTCAGAGGAAGATTCTACAACTTTCACTACATGGGTTCTATTAGTCAACCCATTAGGTATCCAGTGGATAAACTAAGTGTTTGCATCAATTTTAGTAAGATTATTAGTAATAACTCCAAGGAAGATTGTACTGAAGGCTTTGGCAAGGTCAAGAGAGGCAGTGTGAAAAAAGTGACAATTACACATGGCTTTAGAGATGTCATTTGAAGGCATCTAAATAGTTAAACAGTATCTGTCACTGTGAAAGCCAAAGTGGTTTGGGTTGAGGACCAGGATTTTTACCTACACTTGTATTAATGAGCTTGGATATAAGGCGCTCCATAGCTTTATATATAAGACTATTAAGCCTAATGGATCTGTAATTTCCTGTACCAGTAGCAGAATACCCTTGTGTACTGGGTTCACATTGGCAAGTCTCTAAACATCAGGAAAGCAACCTATGAGGAGGCTGGGATTAAAAGGTTAAGAAGAAGCTCAGCTTGGCTGTATTTATTGCTAATAAGTACTGTACATTGTCAGGGTCAATGAAAGTACTGTTTTATTTTTGGATAAGTGCCTGTAGAACTTGATTTATGGCTAATTTGTGGGGAGGAGGTTTTGGGATAGAGAGAATTACCAAGTAGGTGGAACTTATAAACAAAGAAATTGGCAACCTTCAAACACTGGACCCCACCCAGTTTGGGTTCATGAAGGGCTGATCTTGTCTCCTGAACCTGATTGACTTCTTTGAATCAGTCTCCAGAGCTGTGGACGAAGGTAAGGCGGTCCACACAACCTATCTGGACCTCGCCAAGGCCTTCAACACCATCCCCCACTCTGGAATCATAGATAAACTTACTAAGTTGGGCATTAATCCCTACATCACTCGATGGGTTGCCAACTGGCTTACTGACAGAACCCACACTGTAAAAGTAGCCAACTCCAAATTCAGCTCCAGACAAGTGACAAGTGAAGTACCTCAGGGTTCAGTCCTGGGACTGCTCTTGTTTGGCATCTACTACTATGGGTGGGAGGTTGGCATAATGGTTAAGGTGTTTGCCTTACAGGTACAAGGTACAGGGTTTAATTCTCACAGGGGGTAATTGGCTAGGATTAAAATGGCCCACAACAGCAGTTAGCTTAGTACTAATCTATGAACCTATGAACCTATGACTGCAAACTGGGAGCCATTATTGAATCCCCAAATGATGTGGATATTCTACAAAAGGGCCTTACAGAAACAGATGCTTGGTGCCAGAGCCATGGGCTCAAGCTCAATGCCAAGAAATGTATAGATGTTCTTCGTGTTTCACTGTTGCAGTCATTACATTTGGGTAATCCTGTTGGCAGGTTGCCCTCAGTCTGCCTGAATTCCAAAGTCTTGGGTCCTGCATCGGCTGCTGTCGCCTCTTCCCTGACGTCAGGTCACCAGGGGTATAAAAGAAGCAGCCAACGCCATTTTCATCAGTCTTTCCTGCCATGAGGTGCCCGAAGCAGAAGCAGTTCGCAAGTGCCAGTCAGCCGGCTCCTGAGATTTTCATGTTCGAGTTTCAGACCGAAGTCTTCAATAAAGCTAAGTACTCCATTGGGGAAACTTTTTTCTTGCTCCAGACCGATGTCAGAAAAAGTTAATAATTATATTTCTTGTGGAAAGCAAATACCTCATAAGGACTTTCATTCTTACTGTATTCCTTGCCTAGGCCTTGATCACGTTTCTGGTTGTCAGTTTTGTGCTAGATTTAACCAACGCACTATTAAGCATCGGTATGATTTTACTTTAAACTATTTTGGACGCCGGTTTAATTATCCAGAAATGTCATCGGATAGCCATCCAACTACCGGAGTTCACAAAAAATGCAAAGAAAAGGAGAGAGATAAACAACCGAGGTCCAAAACCGACGACAAAGCTTCTCCTAAGCAAGTCGCCGGTTCACCGGTTCTCAGTGAGGCGCTTTCGCAGCCCCTAACACCAGCTTGTTTAGAGTCGCAGGCTGCAACCGACTCCCACGTGGAGTTGGCTATGCCACTGGAAACTCAAGGTATTGGAGCCTCGGACACTATTCCCTCAGATGGGTCCGGAGCCGCTGAGCAGGAACCAGCTTCTGAGGGTGTATTCAGACCTAAACATCTTTACATTAAACTGACTTCAGCTTCAAAGGCAAAGACTAAAGCACCTTCTAAAGCAAAGAAACAAACTCAAGAGCCACGTGGACAGGCCTCTACGCCCAAAAAACAGATGCTCAAAATGGCCGAAGACTTGATTACCTTGATCAGGGGTTCCCATCCCCCTCCTGATAAGAGGCCTAGGTAAGAGACTGACTATGAAACTTCAGATCAGGTTTCTATTTCTTCTGATTCCTCTTCTGATCAGGAATATTCTCTTCCCCCCTGAGGATTCTGATGCTGAAGAATCTATACCTTCAGCTTCTCCTCCAGAGGACTATTCTTTTGGGGAAACCTTGCATACCATGAGGGAGCATTTCCACTGGGAGAGCCAAGATTTTTCAGAATTTAAAAAGAGGCTCAGAGATTTCCTTTTACTACCTCAACACAGGCCTCTAGCCATTCCACCTGTGTTAGACATTGTAGATGATGTGTTTTCAGAGTCTAGTCTGACCCCTGACTCCTTACCTCCAGCTCCTGTTAAGCCTGACAGATATTACAGGGTTCCTGAGTCTCATAAATTCCTTTTTAAAAACCCTGCTGCAGACCCAGAAATTATTTCACAGGGTCCCAAAGGAGTTAAGGCTTCCGCTGCAAAAAACCCTACCCCCTCTGACAGGGATTCTAGGGTACTGGATAGATGGGAAATAAAGGTTTACACATCTGCTACCTTGGCTATATGGGCCTTAAACTGTCAGTTTCATATGCTCAAATATCAGCAACATGTCATGGCATTGCTTAAACAGAAAATGTTTGTTAAACTCTGAATGTGCAGAAAACAAGGAAATGCAGGATTTATTGCATGCAGCTGAACAAGTTGGAAAGCATACTTTGCAATGTGGTTTTGCTTCTTTGGAGGCCTCCTGCAGGGCCGCAGTTATGGGTTCTGTAATTAGGAGGCATGCTTGGTTAAAGGAACAAAATCTGCCTGATCATGTCAAAGTTAAATTATTAGATGCACCTTTACAGCATGATACTTTGTTTGGTGTTAAGGCAGAAGAGGTGTTAAAGAAAATGGAGGACAAAGCTAAATCTATGCAAACCGTCAAAGACTTTTTACAAGTACAGCCACCTAGGTTTAGTAGACACTGGCCTACAAATAATTGGTCCTTTCCTATGTCAGACAGACCTCAAAGGGGCAGATCCAGACCCCCTAGAGGCAGATCCCAGGCACAAGGTTCATACAGGTCAAAGCAATGGGGGGGGTTCTAACTACAAAGTTGGAGAGGACAAATCACAACCATACAGGAAACAGTCCCAATGATTTCCCCCTGCCTGCACCAAGCACTTATCTCCTGGCAGCACCCTTAGGGAGAAAATTAGCACTTTTTTCTCAAAATTGGCACATTATAACCCAGGACAAGTGGGTTCTAAATATAGTGTCACAAGGCTACAAGTTCCATTTCCATACCCTGCCAAAGGCAAACGGCTGGCCAGATTTGCCAAAAAATCAATGGGCAGAGGCACAAAAACAAGTCTCATCCCTCATGGACATGGGGGCCATTCAACAAGTACCAGAGCAAGAGCAGGGACAAGGATTTTACTCAAGACTCTTCTTGGTACCCAGAAAGGACAAGGCCTGGAGACCAATACTGGACCTATCTATTCTGAACACTTTCCTGAATATTCCAAAATTCACAATGTTGACTTTGCAGCAGCTTCTGCCCATGCTGGGCAAGAATGCTTGGCTTGTGACTTTAGACCTAAAAGAGGCATACCTGCACGTCCCCATCAGACAATCATGCAGAAGTTACCTCAGATTCAAGGCTGGCTCAATGCATTACCAATTCTCTGCACTGCTCTTTGGCTTATCTATTGTGCCCAGGGTCTTTACAAAGTGCCTGGCACCAGTAATTGCATTCTGCAGACAAAGAGGAATACAAGTATATCCTTACTTGGACGACTGTCTAATTCAAGCAGAGAACAAGGATATTCTCCTACAGCATCTGGCGTTTTTTAAAAGACTTCTAACATGCCTAGGATACACAGTCAGTGAAAAGAAATCAAAACTAGTACCCTCTCAAGAGATAATATTCCTGGGTGCAAGCTTAAATACAACTGCCCAGATGGCTTATCTCACGCCAGACAAACAAAGGCAACTGACTACCTATTTCAAAATGTTGGCAACAAAAGCCCAGTTATCTGCAAGAAAAATTCTGCAGGCTTTGGGCTTCATGGCATCCTGCATCCTATTAATTCCATATGCAAGACTGCAATGGTACCTAAAAAGCGTTTGGGCTCAACATTGCCACAGCCTGGAAACAATGATTACTCTCATTCTCTGCCTGCAACAGGAGTTTCGGTGGTGGGCGAAGGCTTGTCACCAGAAAGAGGGCCATTCACTTTACCCCCAGCCAGGCAGACACTAACAACGGATGCATCAGATTATGCCTGGGGGGCCCACATGGCAGGAAGTTGCATTCAGGGCACATGGCCCTCAAACCAAATGCATCTGCATATCAAACAAAAAGAGATGCTAGCTGTTCAAAATGCCCTGACAGCCTTCAAGGACCTACTTCATTCGGGACATCTACTGATAAAGACAGACAACACCACAGTCATGTGGTATATAAACAAGCAGGGAGGCACACATTCTTACCCCCTTTGCAGACTAACCATGACTTTGTGGGACACAGCATTGACTTACCAAGTACATCTGGAGGCACAATTCCTGCCAAGAAAGGAAAACACTCTGGCAGGCGAACTAAGCAGAAACCTCATGGATCCCCACGAGTGGCAGCTGGATCCACAAGTCTTCAGCATGATAACAAGGAAATGGGTATGTCCAGACATAGATCTGTTTGCCTCCCCTCACAACTACCAACTAAAAAGACAAGCATTGAAAGTGGATGCCCTATCTTTCAGCTGGAAAAACTTATCAGTGTATGCCTTTCCTCCACTGCCTCTCCTCCCCAAGGTACTCCTAAAGGTCAGACAGTAGAAGCCAAAGATGATACTGATTGACCCAGACTGGTCCCACCAGTACTGGTATCCAATCCTAAGGAACTTGTCTCAATGCCCAGCTTGGACCTTACCTCAAATACCTCATCTACTGTCCCAGCAAAACAATCAGATCCTGCACAGCCAACTCAGTACTTTAAACCTGGCAGCATGGCAGATAATGTAGTCATGCAAAACACACCTCTCAGTAAAGCTGTGATGGATGTCATTTTGGAAGCCAGAAGGCCTAGTACTAGAAAATCTTATGCTGGAAAATGGAAGAGATTCTGTGCTTGGAATCAGGCACAAGTAACTAATACAGCTGTCCCAAATATTCCTCAGATTTTGCAATACTTAACTGAGATGCTGGACAAAGGCCTATCTTTTTCATCAATTAAAATTCTTGCCTCTGCCATTTCGGCTCATTATAATACAGAGCCACCAATTTTTTCTCATCCTTTATTAAAGCAGTACCTCAGAGGAGCCAAAAATTTAAGGCCTCCAAGGAGATCACCAATACCTGCATGGGACCTCAACTATGTCTTGGAAATACTCACCCTGCCTCCTTTCGAGCCAGCTGCTACTGCTGATATAAAGTTTTTATCTTGGAAAACAGCTCTGCCCCTAGCAATAACTTCTGCAAGACGAGTTTCAGAGCTACAGGCACTCATGGCTGTGGAACCTTTTATCATTTTTTACCCAGACAGGGTCTCTCTGAGGACAAACCCAACATTTATGCCTAAGGTGGTGTCCAGTGTGGCTCTTAACCAAACTATTCATCTGCCAACTTTTTATCCAAATCCACAGAACAAGGGGGAGAGAATTCTGCATTCTTTGGATGTACACAGACAGCTTAGATTCTACTTGGACAGAACCAAAGTTTTCAGGAAGATGGAGCAATTACTAGTGGCATATGCTGCAGGATCACAGGGAAAGGCTATCTCAAAGCAGACCATTTCAAAGTGGATAGGCCACTGCATTCGTTTCTGCTACTTACACCATGGCTAGCCAGTGCCTAAGGGCATTAGGCCACATTCAACCAGATCTGCAGCCACTTCAGCAGCCTTTCTCAGGGGAGTACCAACCAAAGACATTTTAGAGGCTGCTACTTGGAGTTCAGTGCACACCTTTACAAAGCACTATCATCTGTCACTCTACTCTAACTCCAGGGCAGGCTTTTCCACTGCAGTTCTGCAGGGCCTCATAGCCGCTCCTAATGCTGTTTAGCTCCAGCCTCCCAACCATAGCTTTGGGACTCTACCTAAATGTAATTACTGCAACAGTGAAACACAAAGAACATAGTACAGTTGTGTACACTTACTATAAATGTAGATGTTCAAGTGTATTCACTGTTGCAGTCCAGGTTACCCACCCACCATCCCCCTTTTTCTGCTGGAACTTTTCTTTCCTTCTCTGATTTATACAACCTATGTGGTGTATTTGCTTGTAGATGAAGGTAAAGTTTATATTGGTGTATGTATTTTTTATATATATATAAATTTTGGCTACCCTTTTAGGGGGCACCTGACATCTGGGGCAAGAAAAACTGAAGAAAATGGCGTCGGCTGCTTCTTTTACACACCTGACGACCTGACGTCAGGGAAGAGGCGACAGCAGCTGACGCAGGACCCAAGACTTTGGAATTCAGGCCGACTGAGGGCAACCTGCCAGCAGGATTACCCAAATGCAATGACTGTAACAGTGAATACACTTGAACATCTAAATTTATGGTAAGTGTGCACAACTGTACTTTATCCCCTTTGGGAAAAAACATGTACCTGTGAATTACAATATATGTGGCAGTACACTAAATACCGAAAGTGTGATAAAAGACTTAGGACACAGGTGGACAGTGGTCTCACCTTCGATAACTACAGCCAGGAAATCCTTCTATGTGGCACACCTCATCACTAAGGGCTTTTCATCCAGAACAAAGGAGGTCATTGTCCCATTGTACTCATCCCTCACTAGACCCATTATACAATACAATGCCCCGTTTGGCATGTACCTCTCAAGACATCTGCAACAACTGGAAAGGCTGCAGAAATACCTCACTAAAAGAATCACAGGCCTAAAACAGATGCCCTATGCTGACCGTCTAAAAAAACTCCAGCTATACTCTGTTGCATATCGTCTACTCAGAGGCGATCTCTGCTTAACATACAAGGCCGTGTCAAACCCAGAGCTGTTGGGCATGCTACACTTAAAGAAATCCCAATCCCTCAGAGCCACATGCCCCAGGGATCTAAACCTTGTCATCAGAATGAACAAAACATGCTGGAGGGATAGGTTCCTGACCCAGAGACTCCCCAGACTCTGGAATAGACTGCCCATACATGTCAAGCAGAGCGCCTCTTTGGCCCTCTTCAAAAGGAACCTTGACGATTGGTGGAAGATAGGAAATTCACCCCGGGGATCACATCACTCGCCCTGCTAGACAGGGGTCCAGGGAAGTAAATATTGCGGGAAGAAATAGCCAGGGAATTGTTGTGGCTAGGCTTGTGTAGGCCCTAGGGCCGATAGCCTAGTACCAACCTATGAACTTATGAACCTATGGTAAATTTGGAACTGAATTTATCTGGCTGTCTTCTTAGGATCCAGGTGGGTAGCATTATTGTCTGTATGCTTTGGCCACTGAGGTGTGTTTCATTACATGAATTAACTCAGAAGTCAGTGCCATTATCAGTACATTGTCCAAAGCCTCACTTAATGGAAGATATTTCCCCACCTCTTTTAGTACATCTTTAGTTTCATTTTCTGTCAAATGCAAGCAGAAATACTGGACTTCTACAGTACATAGCTAAATCTAAGATGTTGTTTTATTTTTGTTATTTATTTGACAGATAGGTGTGCTCGAAAAACAAACAGAAAAAAAAACTAAAAAGAATAAGCATAGTAGAGTCACAATAATGTAGGTTTAGGACCATAAACTACTTTCATTGTTTTCCTCATCCACCTTGGCCAGAACTAGTACTAAGAAGCATTCTATGCAGGTAATGAAAATAACTCTTTTTTTGTGATCTTTTGCAATGTTGTCTGCATTCCTACATTTTTTTAACCATAATGCAATATGACACATAAAATCTCATTTTTTCAAATTAGACATCCTCAGCAGGCAGTAATAGTGCTGACTGTTATTATGATCTAATGTTTAGAGCAGTCATCTGTGAAAGAGTTAGGTGTACCTAGAATGCTGGGTGCATTCCTACAACCTCCCGTTTGTAAACTGTATGACTTAACAAGTCTGGTGCATTTCTTACAGAGGTTTTACTGAAAACCTAGCCTCCATGATTTAAGTGATTACTTAAGTGCAATAATATTTAACATTGGTACTTTTAAGATGTACAAGTAATTTTAAAAATTATAAATATGGTGATAAAATCAGTAACTTTATTGAAAAACAAATTCAAGCAAAAGTGACATTAAGAAAAAGTTGGCAGACCAGACAAGAAAAAGGAAAGCAAGTACAGAGAGTAATCAATTCAAAAGATCTGACTAAATGCCGAGGGTTAAAAGCATTGTTCGAAAACAATCCACATTGTCCTTGTACCTGCAATCTACATGTTAAGTCAGCAAGCCCAAGTGTTTAACAAAGAGAAGCAGTATTCTGACAAGCACAGGGCCTCTGTGGGGGGTCAGCCTGAGGTCATATGCTCTCACTGGAAAGTCAACCATGCACCTCAGCCTTACCAGCCTACCCCCTCACAAAATGAAATGCTGTGGGGCTGTGGTGGGAGGCAGGAAGTACAATAAAACCCCATGTAGAAGTCCAGGCTTTAGTTAATAAACACTGTTTGCACTTGTGTGGTACTCTAAAAGTGAGCCCCATTCAGCTGGAATATATCCTTTATAACCAAACTTTAAGAACACCAAGTCCAAATCAGTTAGGTAATGAAATCAGTTAAAATGCCACTATCCAGGACTTTGGTGCCAGTTTGCAGTACAAAGATATTCCAAGCCCTAGTCTCAGGTTTGTTAACCTTTTCATGCAATGAAGGGAATAGTCTGGTACCTGGATGAGCAAACAACAAAAATGTAGTCATTTTTCAAGGACTTGGAGAGATGCTACTGTTATTAGTTGAAGTGGCATCTAGATTTCTTATGTTTTAGAAAGTGATACATGCATTCATGCTTTTTGATGCAGTGACACTAATCCAAAGGCAGATTTCCTGTCTGGTGGACCCCAGCCATAAACAAACTATACAATAGAAGGAGGAAGCTACTACATGATAGAGCAAAATCCCAAAAAGGGAAGGCATCTCTGATCAGTATTAGCAAAAGACTACGGACACTCATAAAATCGTCTAAGGCCAGCTTCGAGAGAAAAATTGCACAGGACACTAAGGATAATCACAAGGCTTTCTTTAGATGTTCATCGTGCATACAGCTGCAGTCATAACAGATGGGTTCTCCTGCCGTCAGGCAGGTCCTCGGTTGGCCGAATTCCAAAGTCTAGGTCCGGCGTCGGTTGCCGTCGCTTCTTCCCTGACGTCAGTGTGACAGGGGTATAAAAGAACCAGCCAACACCATTTTCTTCAGTCTTTCTTGCCGCGCGGTGCCCGAAGCAGAAGCAGTTCGCAAGTGCCGGTCGGCCAGCTCCTGAAATTACAAAAATTTTGCAACCGAAGTCTTCTTGAAAGCTAAGTACCCCGTTGCGGAAACTTTTCTTGCCTCAGACTGATGTCAGACAAAGTTAATAATTGTATTTCATGTGGGAAGCAAATACCGCATAAGGATTTTCATTCCCTCTGTATTCCTTGCTTAGGCCCAGACCACGACGTCTCGGTCTGTCGTTTTTGTGCTACATTCAACAAACGCACCATTAAGCGTCGGGCGGAGTTCGCCCAGCATTATTTTGGCAAAAAATTTAACTATATTATGTCGTCGGATACTCCGACTCCAGTTTTGTCTAAAAAACGCAAAGATAAGGACCGACACACGAGGTCCGCGGCCTCTACCGACACCACGCCAAAGCCGACTACAGGTGGTACGGTTCTCAGCGAGGCACCTACACAGCCCCTGACTACCGACGACACTTCATTGGCGGTGTCTTCTGTGCCCGAGGTCGCAGGCTCCTCGGCCCACACCCCGACTACAGATACCGAAGCCACTCTTGGTGGTGAATCTCAAAATGTAGACAGGTCTGCCTCCTCTCAAGGTGTCTTCAGACCTTCCTCTTCTTTTTCCATCAAGGCTTTCACTAAGTCTAAAGCAGCCATGCATTCTAAGGGACAAGCTACACAGGGCCCTTCTCCAGGCCCCATGCCTAAAAAACAGATGCTTAAAATGGCTGAGGATTTAATTACTCTTATCAGGGGTTCTCAACCCCGGACAAAGGCCCAGAGTGGAGGAAGAATCCCTCCTCTGACCAGGCCTCCATTATATCAGAGCACTCTGATGAACAGGAACATTCTTACTCCCCTTTTGAAGATTCTGATGCAGAGGAGTCCATTCCCTCTGTCTCCCCCACAGAGGATTACTCATTTGGGGAAACCTTGCATACCTTAAGGGAACACTTCCACTGGGAAGGCCAAGAGTACTCAGATTCCAAGAAAAGGCTTAGGGATTTTCTCTTGCTACCTCAGCACAGGCCCCTGGCTATACCTCCTGTCTTAGACATACTAGATGATGTGTACTCGGAGGCCTGCCTTAACCCGGATTCTTTACCTCCAGCCCCAGTCAAGCCTGACAGGTACTACCAGGTTCCTGACTCACACCAATTTTTATACAAAAGCCATGCGGCTGACCCAGAAACTATCTCACAGGGCCCCAAGGGAATTAAGGCCTTCACTGCTAAAAATCCATTACCTTCCGAGAGAGATTCCAGATCCTTAGAAAGGTGGGGAAAAAAGGTATATACCTCGGCCCCTTAACCATGAGGGCATTAAACTGCCAGTTCCATATGCTAGAGTACCAACAGTTTCTGTTATCACAATTGAGAAGTAAAATGTCACAACCTGAACAACCAGACTTGAAGGAGTTGCAGGATTTGATGCATAGTGCAGAACAAGTGGGTAAACATACCTTGCAATGTGGTTTTGATGCTCTAGAGGCCTCATGTAGAGCTGCTGTTACATGATCAGTGATACGTAGACATGCCTGGCTCAAGGAACAAACCTTACCAGATCATGTCAAAGCTAAATTACTAGATGCCCCACTCCAAAAGGATGTATTATTTGGTGTTATAGCTGAGGAGGTATTAAAGAAAATGGAGGAAAAGGCTAAATCAGTGCAAACAGTGAAAGATTTTCTACAGGTACAACCTCCACATTTCAGTAGAAATTGGCCTTCCAAAAATTGGTCCTTTCCAGCCACGGACAGACCCCAAAGAGGTAGATACAGGCGCCCGAGGAGCAGAGGCAATCTCAAGGATCGTTTAGAGGCAGACAATGGCAAGCTCCTACACAAAGAGGTGGTGAGGATAGTTCGCAGCCATTCAGAAAGCAAGCCCAATGACTTTCCCCTTTGCATGCCAAGCAAGGCTCAAATGGCAGCACCCTTAGGCGGAAAACTGGCATTATTTTCAAAAAAATGGCATATTGTCACAAAAGACAAATGGATCCTGGACATTATAAACAAAGGCTACAGATTCCATTTTCACACCCTTCCAAAAATGAGAGGCATGCCAAACCTGCCACACAATCAAAGGGCAGAGGCACAAAGACAAATTTCAGAACTCATGGACATAAAAGCTATTCAAGAGGTACCTACTCACGAACAAGGTCAAGGTTTTTATTCCAGAATATTCCTGGTACCAAGGAAGGGAAAAGATTGGAGACCTGTTTTGGACCTATCCATCCTAAACACATTTTTACTCGTACCAAAATTCAAGATGCTCACTTTACAGCAGCTTCTTCCCATGCTGGGCAAGGAGTCTTGGCTGGTAACATTGGACCTCAAGGAGGCATACTTGCATGTCCCAATCAGACAAAATTGCAGAAGATACCTCAGATTTCTTGCAGGTTCAACCCATTATCAATTCTCTGCATTGCCCTTTGGCTTATCTACTGCGCCCAGAGTATTCACAAAATGCCTGGCATCAGTAATTGCCTACTGCAGACTTCAAGGGATACAAATATACCCATATTTGGACGACTGCCTGATCCAAGCGGACAGCAAGCACATACTTCTGAAACATCTGGCTTATGTAATAATGTTGTTGAATTCTCTGGGATACACAGTCAACAAAAAGAAATCAAGGCTAATACCCTCTCAGAAAATAATTTTCCTGGGTGCCAACTTGGACACAAACACCCAGATGGCCTACCTCATGCCAGACAAGCAGGGGCAACTAACTCAATACTTCAGAACACTAGCAAATTTCACCAGGCTGACTGCAAGGAAAATCCTGCAGGCTCTGGGATTCATGGCATCTTGCATCCTAGTAATCCCATGTGCGAAGCTGCATATGAGGAAACTTCAGTGGTACCTGAAAAACCTATGGTCTCAACACAGCCACAGTTTGGAAACAATAATACCACTAATTCCATGTCTTCAAAAGGAATTTCTGTGGTGGGCTCAAGCATGCCAAACAAACACAGGTCTCCCATTCTGCAAGCCTCAAGCAAATCAAGTCATCACAACAGACGCCGGACTACGCCTGGGGCGCACATGACAGATCGGTGCATTCAGGGCAAATGGTCCCAAAAAGAAAAGCACCTTCACATCAATCAAAAGGAAATGCTAGCAGTAATAAATGCTATTATAGCTTTCAAAGACCTTCTGCATCCAGGTCAACTATTGATAAGGACAGACAACACCACAGTAATGTGGTACATAAACAAACAGGGAGGAACCCATTCATACCCCCTATGCAGGCTGGCCATGTCACTTTGGAACATGGCTCTGGAATTACAAATCGAGCTTCAAGCACAGTACTTGCCAGGCAAGGAAAACACGCTGGCAGACAACCTAAGCAGAAATGTGACAGATCCACACGAATGGAAGTTGCATCCTCAAGTTTTTACAGAGATAATTCAAACATGGGGAAGGCCAGACATAGATCTCTTTGCCTCCCACAAAAATCACCAATTGACAAAATTCTGCTCAAGGACTTTTCATCCAAAGGCCTGGAGAGTGGACGCTCTCTCTTTCAGTTGGACAACAATGACAGTTTATGCCTTCCCACCTCTTCCTCTGCTGCCCAAAGTTCTATTAAAAATCAGAGCAGACAGACCAAAGATGATTCTCATTGCTCCAGACTGGCCAAGACAACCCTGGTACCCACTCCTGAGGAGCCTGATGCATTCCCCACCATGGACCCTACCTCTAATGCCTCTTCTTCTGACTCAGCACAGCTTCAAAACTCTTCACAGTCAGCTGAAAACACTCAATCTGGCCGCATGGAAGATTCCTTAACATCACAACAGACCCTACTCTCCAAGGAGGATGTCATTTTGGAGGCCAGAAGGCCATCTACTAGAAAAGCTTACTCTGCAAAATGGAAACGGTTTTGTGCCTGGAATGAGAAAAAGGGCCAGAATCTTGGAAAACTGAATTTACCTCAAATATTACAATATCTAGCTGAGCTGCTAAGCAGTGGACTTTCATTCTCCTCCATCAAAATCCATGCCTCAGCCATTTCTGCAGAATACAACACTGATCCACCTTTATTCTCTCACCCCCTCTTAAGACAGTTCCTCAGAGGGGCTAAGAATATAAAACCCCCAAGGAAACAACCAATACCTACTTGGGACCTCAATTTCATTCAAGAAAAGCTGACCTTGCCTCCTTTTGAGCCAGCTGCCTCAACAGATTTTCAATATTTGTCCTGAAAAACAGCTTTCCTTCTGGCTATTACCTCAGCTTGTAGGGTATCGGAACTACAAGCCCTCATGGCTGTGCAGCCTTTTATCATCTTCCATCAGGACAGAGTTTCCTTACGAACCAACCCGTCCTTTATGCCAAAAGTGGTATCCAGGGTAGCTTTGAATCAGGCTATACACTTACCTACCTTTTATCCTAATCCTTAAAACAAAGGGGAGAGATTACTACATTTCTTGGACATCCACAGACAACTGCGTTATTATTTGGACAGAACAAAGCCTTTCAGAAAATCAGAACAGCTCTTTGTGTCCTATGCTATAGGAGCTCAAGGGAAGCCAATTTCCAAACAGACAATCTCAAAATGGATAGCCCACTGCATACGCTTTTGTTACTCTTTTCATGGTAAAACTGTACCTGCAGGCATCAGATCTCACTCCACAAGGGCCACAGCTACCTCTGCAGCTTTCCTCAGAGGAGTTCCTACCAAAGATATTTTGGAAGCAGACACTT
This sequence comes from Protopterus annectens, assembly GCF_019279795.1. Classification (NCBI taxonomy): domain Eukaryota; kingdom Metazoa; phylum Chordata; order Ceratodontiformes; family Protopteridae; genus Protopterus; species Protopterus annectens. Next base: position 864,828,275 of record NC_056747.1, on the reverse strand, counting down.
GGAGTTCTGTGCATACCTTCTCCAAGCACTACCACCTACCATTATACTCCAAAACTAGAGCAGGCTTTGCCACTGCAGTCTTGCAGGGCATCCTGGCTCCTCCTAGTTCCACCTAGTGCCTACCACCCCTTTCTTAGCTTTGGGATTCTACCCATCTGTTATGACTGCAGCTGTATGCACGATGAACATAGTACAGTTTTGTACCTACCATAAATGTAGATGTTCGAGTGCTAATACAGCTGCAGTCCAGGTTTCCCTCCCTCCTTCCCCTCTTGGGACAGGCCTATTGGCTACCACCTCCTCATACAACCTGATTGGGGTATTCATTTATGGTGTATTTGCTTGCAACTACTGTATTTTGATTATTTGGCATTGTTTTATTACACAAATTTATGTATTGCCTTCCTTCTGTGGGCAACTGACATCTGGGGCAAGAAAAACTGAAGAAAATGGCGTCGGCTGGTTCTTTTATACCCCTGTCGCACTGACGTCAGGGAAGAAGCGACGACAACCGACGCTGGACCTAGAGTTTGGAATTCAGCCGACCGAGGACCCGCCTGACGGCAGGAGAACCCATCTGTTATGACTGCAGCTGTATTAGCACTCGAACATCTACATTTATGGTAGGTACAAAACTGTACTTTATGTTAGGAACCTGGGTGGGAATTCCCAGATATGCTCAGAATTAGTCCAAAATGACAAAAAATACACCGAACCCACAGACATTGCCAACATCCTAGATGACAGGTTCAGCGCAAACTTCTCACCCCCCTCCCCACCAAAAGGGCAAATATCTATCCCAGCAGAGTGCTGCCCCCCTGACATCTCAGACGCTCAGGTAACAGCTGCCCTCTCCAAAGCAAAAAACACAGCATCAATGGGACCAGACGGTGTCCCGGGCTGCGTCCTACATGAACTCCAAGAAGAGCTAAACCCAAACATAAAACTACTGTTCAATCTCAGCCTTACTACAGGATATGTACCCAAAGAGTGGCTTACAGCAACAGTGGTCCCTCTCCACAAAGGTGGTGCCTCAACGGATCCTGGAAACTATCACCCCATAAGCCTGACTACCTTGGTCTGCAAAGCTATGGAAAGGATCATCATGGACCTCATAAATAAAGATATTGGGGACCTACAGACACTGGATCCTACCCAGTTTGGCTTTGTTAAGGGCAGATCCTGCCTCTTAAACCTGGTTGATTTCTTTGAAACAGTCACTAAGGCCATTGACGAGGGGAAGGTGGTCCACACAGCCTACCTGGACCTCGCAAAAGCCTTCGATACAATACCACACTCAGGCATTATAGATAAGCTCACCAGCTTAAATATAAACCCCTATGTCACTAGATGGGTTGCAAACTGGCTCAAGGACAGAACCCACATGGTTAGAATTGCTGGAGCCATGTCAGACTCCAAACCAGTTACAAGTGGCATCCCACAAGGCTCAGTCCTGGGACCTCTCTTGTTCGGTATATATTTCTCGGAGGTACAGGCCAACACGGAAGGACTGTGGCTGACCAAGTTTGCAGATGACTGCAAACTGGGCGCCATAATCGACACTCCAGCTGGCACAAGCATCCTCCAAAAGGGCCTCATAGAAACAGACAACTGGTGCCAGAGCCATGGCCTCAAGCTAAACGCCAAAAAGTGTATAGTCATCTCCTTTGGCAAAAACAAAGTGCCCACAAATTACCACATAGGTGGTAATCCATTAAGTACAGAAGAAGTAATTAGGGACCTGGGGACCCAAGTTGATAACAATCTCTCATTTGACAACCACGTGGCCAAAGTGGTTAGAAAAACATTTTATATAGCCCACCTAATCATGAAGGGATTCACATCTAGATCAGGGGAGGTCATCGTGCCTCTTTACTCATCCCTCATCAGGCCCATAATTGAGTACAATGCCCCTTTTGGGATGTACCTTACCAGACACCTGCAGCAACTGGAAAGACCCCAAAAGTACCTCACCAAGAGGATCAAAGGGCTCAAACAGATGCCATATGCTTGCCCGGTTAAAGAAACTCCAGCTCTACTCAGTGGCATACCGCCTGCTCAGAGATGATCTGTGCCTGACGTATAAAGCCATGTCCAGCCCAGAATTAATGGACATGCTGCACCTCAGAAAATCCAAATCCCATCGAGCTACGCGCTCGAGAGACTTGAAACTCAGCACTGAAATAAATAGGACATGCTGGAGGGACAGATTCTTAACCCAGAGGCTCCCTTCACTCTGGAATAAAATCCCAGTCCAGGTTAGGCAGAGTCCCTCATTGACCATCTTCAAGAGGAATCTTGATGAGTGGATGGGAGATCGTAGGTTTACCCCGGGTATCACTTCTGTGTCACTGTTAGACAGAGGCAAAGTATACTAACCTCGAAAAGGGCATAGCAAAATTATTTTAAAATGGGTGGCGAAAGCCAAACACACTCTGGCTAGGCTTATAAATGCCCTAGGGCAGATAGCCTAGTATGAACCTATGAACCTATGAACCTATTCACAGAAACAAATTTTAAGGATATGTCTCCCAAGAGCTGATGTTGCTTTATCCATTACCTCAGTTTCCATGGCATCTACTGAGTTGGTCCAACATGCACAGTCAGTTCCCTGTTTAAGTTTTCTGTCCATTCCCGACTTCCAGTTTCCCTCTTCTTTCTCCTTCTGTTCGATGTTAGCATTTACCCATCAGCACAGGTTCTTGACTTTTGTCACAGTGATTCAAGCATTAGAAAGAGAGAATAAATGGAAGAGAGATCTCAAGGTAGAAGTGGAGACTGTGAATGTCATTGCAGAACATCTAACCTCTCCTGGGAAGGAGTTTAAAAAAACACTTTTACACCTCCATTCTGAAATGAGTAACTAGAAATTGCATACTGTGTGTGTATGCTGGATCCTGGTACTGATTAGTCTTGCCACCTGTCAGTATTTTTTCCTGACAGTCAGAAAATTAGGGTATATGTCAGGAAATACAGTTTTGGTGAATGCTTGTCAGATATTTTGAGTCATTGTGACAGCCAACATACTTCTGGAGTATATTTTCCCAAACTGTTTCCTGTTTCGTTTGGATTTCTTATTTGCATTTGACTTATATTTTTAGAATATTTTTTTCCTCTAAATCATTTTATTGAAACCATGTATTTCATTAAAAACTTCAAAAGTACATTAGCTCAACTATCTAAACTCACAGATCTGTTGTTGTCCTTTTCATTTTTCCTCACAAATGGGTCTAGGATCTGACCCTCAGATCAGACGCGGCCGCATATACAAGACTTTGTATCCAATTGTTGAACTCCTCCATCTACCCATAATACTCTATTCCATCCCAACTCCTCAGATATCATTTGCCGCCATCGTGGTAAGACAGAGATTACTGATTCTCAAGCACATAGGCTAATATTTCATAAAGTTTCTACTTAAACTTTCTTCTTTAGCTGTTAAGCTTCTTATCTACTATTTCCTTCCTCTTTAGCTATTACTGGTTTCAGGGTTTTTTCTCTTTCTGTATTTTCCAAACTCTGGTGCTGTTTTTGGTAATTTTTTCAATTACTCCTAGTCAGGTACTTCTTTTTTCCTCTCTGCTAGGTTTTTGCAAAAAAAAAAAAAAATGTGCTATCATGTTTTTTTTTTTCTGAATTGTGCTAAACCCATTGTCTTCTTGGGTTGCACTACCCTTTTGCTAGCTAACATCCAGAACTGTTTTATATTCTGAACTTAGCTAACCAACATGTCTGACAAACCTACTGGTTTTAAGAATTGCACTTTTTGTGTCATGATTTCCAATTGTGATGCCCACAAGAAGTGCGTCTATTGATTGGGAGCTGAACACTTGAATTCTGCTTGTTCTGTTTGTGTTACCTTCAACCCTTGTGCTCTGTCAGACAGGCACAACAAATTAATATTGTAAGGTTTACTACTGACTTCTTTTAGGGCTCAACCTCCCCTCCAAACAACTCAGTCTTTTTCCTTGTATACTAGAAAATGGGCTTTTCAAAAGTCGCTAAGGGCCTCTTCAAAGCCGTTAGAAAAATGAGAAAGGGTTTCTGATCCAATGTCCTCAGATCCAAAGTCCTTCAGGTTGCCTTCAGATCCACAGTGCCCCCCCCCCCCCCGGTGTCCAACAGGGTCTGCTTCAATGAGGGTTCCCCATTACTTTCTACCTGTTTCTCAGATCCAAAGCCTTTGAATCTGACAAGTAGAGGTCATACTCCAGAGTATGTTTTGAAACCAGTATCTCCGGCCCTACCTACACAACTGTTCCAGATGCTGAGGAAGCATTCCAGACCAGCATCCATAGCATCGTCCAGGTCTTCGAGGAGTCAGCTCTTCGAGGAGTTTGACAGAGGCAAATGTGGACAGGATGATGCACAGATTTCTCAGAGCTCAGATCCAGATGGGGTCCCACCAGCTCTGTCCCCTCTTGGACCTGTGAATGCACCTACCCAGACAATTCTTTCTCCTTCTCCAATCCAGCCCATGGCTTCAGAGTCCCAAGACGCAAGATCCTCAACAAGTTCGGCATCAGATTCGAGGAAGCTTCCCTCCTCAACTCTGACTATGCTCCTGACCAGTCCTGCTCCGATACCCTCAGATTAGAGCAGAACTTGGACCTGAGAGGTCAGCTGTGGGTCTGAGGAGTTGGGATCAGGTCCCACTTTGTCAGATCCATCATTTCCTCTTGGAGCTTTGGCAATGGACAGCTTGGATCCGTTTCTCTCCATAAGACGTGGATCTGGGGTCGGCCCCGGTCCCCCATCTTCAGTGGCTTCAGCTCCTAGGAAGGGGGGAGAGGTTTCCCTAGGTCCATCAGCTTTTCAGGTGGTAGAAAGGGTTTCCTCTTTGCAGAGAGAGGCATCTTGTCTCACCTCAGATCCTAACCATTGCCCCTAACTGGTCTAAGCTCAGAGCCCATCAGACCTTATCCTCAGGGTCAGACAGTTCCATGAAGCCTCCACACATGTTCCCTAAAGGGATTCCCCCCTCTCCTCCTCTGATAGCTCTCCCGAAGAAGAGGTCCCTTAGAAGAGAACGTGTTAGGGGAGGTACATAGACTTTCCCATGGACTCTCTCATGGAAGACACCGATTTTGATGAGGGAGAAGGATCCCCCCCTGATCACCATCTGATGATGTCTCCTTTGAAGACATCCTTGAAATCCTCAAATGGAAAGGTGGCTGGTTTTCCCAATCTCCTTCTCCTGAGGAATCAGTGTTTCTGGAGGCTTTCAGTGTTGGACCATCTACATCTTAGGTGACTCTCCCCCGGTGGATGAACTTATTGACCTGGTTTCCCAATGGGCTTGTAAGGAACCAGACACTGCTGAGCCTACCCGTAAATGCCCAGACAAGTTTTTAGTTCCCCTTTCTGATAGACCTCACTGGAGCAAGGGAATCCCAGTTGATTCCATACTTGGGGCAAGAACCATCAAGAAGGAGTTGCTGAACAAAGCTCCTCTGTCCATCCACTGAACAGGGAGTCCAGAGCGATGGACAGATTTGGAAAGCATGTATACAGCTCAGTTATGTTCATGCTGAGGTCATTAAACTACCTGGCACACTTCACTCATCTGCAGAGAGATTTGACGAAGGAACTTTCAAGTACTCTCTCAGTGTCCATGTCTTTGGAGGATCTCAAGAATGTTTCTCCACAACTGGCCACTCTTCTGACCATTTCTAATGCATTGATGAGGCTGATCTCCCATGCGGCATAGGGTGCCTCACAAGCTGGCAGTTCAGGCATAAGCATTAGGAGACATGCCTGGATGAGGCATGTGACTTTACGGAATACTTCAAGGTGTCCTTTGTCAATGCCCCCTTTGATGGCTCTTCTTTGTTTGGACCAGCAGTTAAGGATACACTCATCCACATTGAACAGTAAGGAAAGACTCTGTCTGACAGAAGAATCCAATTTTCTGTGCCTCGGCATACATCCTCTAGAAATCAACAGGGCGGTTCCAAAAATCTCAGAGACCTTTTCAGGATTCACATGGGGACACTTTCTCCAGAGGCAGATGAGGAGGTTTCAATGGATGATATCACCCCATAGGCAGAGGGGGTCCACAGAATCAGGGTTTCAGAGACTCCTTCTCTGGCAGGTCCTATCAGCACTCCTGAAGCGTTGCCCAACTGTGTGCCTCTGGAGGCAGTCGGGGGTAATTTTTCCTTGCACCTAGATGTCTGGACAAGTATCACAAGAAATTTGTGGGTACTAAGAATCATATGCAGAGGTTAATACATACCATTTTCCTTTCCTCCTGCTGTCCAAAGAAAAGAAGCTTCATGCCATTCTATCCAGTCAGAAGGAAAATGCAGCTCAGGAAATACGAAATCTGCTACAAAAAAAGAGTCATTCAGGAAGTCCCACCTGAACAAATAGAATTCAGAACTTACTCCTGCTTGTCTTTAGTGCCAAAGAAAACAGTGGACCTAATACCCATTTTGAATCTAAGCAACTTGAACCAATATGTAAAGAAGACAAAGTTCTGATTGATTATGGTTCAGTCCATACTGCCTCTTCTGCACAAGGATAACTGGATGTGCTCTGTAGATCTCCAGGATGCATACTATCACATCCAAATAGACAGGAGATCCGGGCAATGCCTACGCATTTGGCTGGGAGACAATCATTACCAATTCAGAGTTCTGCCCTTTGGTTTCACCACAGCCCCCAGGATCTTCACCAAATGCATGGCAGCTGTAGTAGCTCCCTTGAGACTCAAAGGATTCCAAGTATTTCCATACCTCGGCAATTGGCTCCTCACCAGCCCATCCAAGCATCAACTTCTACAAGCCAGGGATTACTCGCTTCAGATTTCAAAGACCTTAGGCATCTCAATAAACCATATCAAATTGAATCTGGCCCTGTACAGATCCTGGAATTTATAGGGACTCTATTGAATACTATGACTCAGGTAGCATCCTTACCTCATGATTGTATCACATCATTGAGAAATCAGGTGCAGGCTATACTGTCTCATCCATTCCCTCCAGCAAGACTAGTACTACAAGCTCTTGGGTCAGTGTTGACTGCCATTCTGTTAGTGCCTCTAGCAAGATTCTTTATGCGTATCCTTCAATGGATCTTGGCAATACAATGGTCCATACTTTACCAGCCCCATTAATTTCCCATAAGAGTCTCTCCAATCTGCAAATGTCATGTTTGCTGGTAGATCTGGTCCATTGACCTGTTTCTGGGCAAGCCATTTTCCCTTCCTCCTCCAATAACCACAGTGACCACGGATGCTTCCCAACTGGGGTGGGGGTGGGGCATTTCTTGGGAAAGATGGTCCAAGGCACGTGTTCCCACTTGGAGACCAAGTTGCATATCAGTGTCTTTGAGATGAGAGCAGGCCTTCTAGGGTTGCAAGCCTTTCAGGATGTTTTCCCTCTAGGGACTATTGCAATTCATGCAGACAGCATGTCAGTAGTCTGGTACATCAACAAACAAGAGGGAACCCATTCTTATCCCCTGTGCAGAGAGGCCATGACGGTTTGGGAATGGGTGATCTCTTCAGACCACTTTCTCACTGCAATGCACATGCCATGGAAAACCAAAGCATGGGCAGACAGACTCAGCAGGTCCTTTCTGATTCCCCATGAGTCGTCTCTCATTCAGTCAGTAGTGAACATGATCTTCAGCCGCTGGGGCCAGCTTTGCTGTGACCTGTTTGCCTTGCTCCTCAACAACAAATGCAGCAAATACTTGACTCTGATCTCACCTCTGGGGGAGTCACTGAGAGATGCTCTGATTCACCATTGGCCTCTGGGTCTCCTCTATGCTTACCCTCCTCTTCCTCTGATTCCCAAACTCTTATAGAAAGCACACAGGCTGACAAGCTCAATCAACCTCGTTGCCCCCTTCTGGCTTTGACAGGTCTGGTTCCCCTTCTTCTGGTCTCACTTGAAGTATCCCCTATGGATACTGGAAACCACTCAGGATATCCTTTCTCATTCATTGGGAGTTCAGCATCCCAAGCTTCATGCTGTCAAGATAACCGCATGGCTTCCCCACTTCCACTGATAGTCAGACAGGCCAGGCTTGCAGTTTGTGACATTATCTTGGCCTCCCAGAAGGCTTTCATCAAGAAAGTCTATAGAAGCAAATGGAAAAGATTTTCTATTTGGGCTTCCAGTCAGAATTCAGCACCTACTTTGGCCATTCTTATTTTTCTAACTACTCTTTTTAAGGAAGGGGCTAGCTTCTCTACTGTTAAGCTTCAGTTGGCAGCCATTTCCAATTTCCACTGTGGATACAAATCCTTCTCTCCTGCTATGTCCAGATTGTGTAAAGCTTTCATGAAGGGAGTCGGTTTCTCCTCAGACCCCCAATGAAGGATCCCTTGGGATCTCATGGTGGTCCTTTGGGGTTTAACCCAGAAACCTTTTAAACTGGAAGACAAATGTGATATGAAGTTTCTTTCTTAGAAAATTATCTTTTTAGTGGCTATCACTTCAGCAAAGAGAATTTCTGAGCATCAGGCCTTATCAGCTAGGCCTCCTTACATTATTTTTCATAAGGACAGGGTATCTTCAGGGACTGACCCTTCTTTTCTTCCTAAAGTGGTGATGGAGACTAACATTAACCAGTCCATACAACTACCGGTCTTTCCAAAATTTATAAATAAGGGTGAATACATGCTTTATCTTCTGGACATTCATAGGCAACTACGTTTTTATTTTCACAAAACAGTTCAGGAAGTCTTATCAGGTGTTTGTATCCCTTGCCCCTAATCGCTTGGGTCAGGCAGTTTCTAAGATTACTCTGGCTAGATGGATTTCTGATTGCATTTCACTGATTTATTCTCAAAAAGGATTAGAACTGCCTCGACCCCTTAGATCTCAAACCACTGGGTGGAACGTCTGGGATTTTTCTTATGAGTCGAGGGGGTGTGGCAAATGGGATGAAGTATCCTCTGGAAGTGATACTTTGTACCCAGCTGTCTTTTGTTACTTTGAGCCAGGCATCTGGGTACAAAGATAAGTGACCTCCCGACTGCCTCCAGAGCAGGACAGTCGGGCCTCCTTTCAGGAGCGCTGGTAGGGCTTCCCAGAGAAGTGATCTCTGTCGCCCTGGTGTTGCGGACCCCCTGTGCCTCGAGGTGTCTTCCATTATTGCTCCCTCCTCTGCCTCTGGAGGGGGGTTCACCACATGTGTCCTGAAAGGCTCCTTGGGCTTTTCAGAACCACATTTTCCTCCCCTTTGACCCTTAGGGTAGGGTCTGGTAGGGGTGGAAAAACAGACCCTGACGGCAGGCAAGAGTCTTGCTGTCCTGCTCACACCTGGTTAAGGTTTCCTTCACTTTAGGCCCGAAAAGGGATGAGTCATCAAAGGGAGTATTCATGAAGGATGACTTGAAGGGCTCCGCAAAGGAACACAAGCGCATCCAGGAGTGTCTCCTAAGAGCAACTCCTGTACCTGTTGCCCTACTCGTTCCATCAGCTGCATGTGAGATGAGGCACATGGATGAGCTTACTATAGAATTGAGGGTAGCAAGCTGGGTGGCAACTTTGTCAGTAGCTCCTGCATCTACTGAAGAGTATCTCCTAGCTCTTTAAGGAGATCTCTTTGTAACCTGGTAAAATGGGTTAAATATTTGAGCGAACAAAGAGCAAAAGTCGCTGAACTAAACATGCGCTTCCCATATCTATCCATGATCCTGGAGTCTCTATTAGGAGGATGGATAGACGAGGAAGTTTCAGACATTTCCTTTTTGGTGGCTGCCGCCACCACCATGGCATCAACTGGAACACCTTTTGTTAAGAAAGATTTGTCAAAGGGGGGCAGAAATTAACTTATTAGGCCTCCTAGGAACAAGCTCCATAGTATCCAGAGACTCCCACACCCTTCGTGAGATCAGCTGCATCAGTTCATCGAAGGGCGGAGACACCCAAGAGGTGGAGGGCTGAGACCCGAAAGCTTTCAGGAGAACTGACTCATCCTCAGTAGGGCTTTTGGACTGCCAGTCACCCCTCTGCCTAAGGATTTCAAGTATCTCAGCGAATGAGATATCTTCAGAGGTGGACTGTGGGGACCCTTCTGACTCATCTAAGTCAGTACTGGATGTTAGAGACTCCTGGGGGGGGGGAGTCTAGATGTTTCCTCTTACACAATCTCTTCCTGGGGACCTCATCAGTGGGAGCTTCTGGTGAGGTCTCGGAAGAGCAAGGGCTACCTAATGGGGCTTTCTGAGGCTCTGGGTCTCTACGCTTGGTCAGGATGTGTGAGGCAGAAGCAGACACAGGTGCTTTAGGGGAGGAAGAAGCCAGACCTGAGGTCGAAGATGTCTTAGGAGACATGACTCTCCTTATGGCATTGAAAGCGCCTCTGCTCCAATGTGAGGGAACCGACAGATCTGAAGAAACCGTCAATACCCCTGGCACTGGGACAGTGGGCTCCGAACCAGAGGTAGGAGCAGAGCTCATCCGAGTTGAAGCCCCGAGAGGCAGAGTCGGAACTGACAAGTCAGTCCGACTATCCACTCCAGACTCGACCAGAGAGTGTCAGCTCCTAGAGTCCTTGATCAGCACCAAGGATGTCAGAGTGCATGGAGCCGAAGACACTGGAGCAGATGTCAGCTCCAACGGTTCCACGATCGACAGGTCCAACTCCTCCGGCTCCAAAGGACCAGCATGGCTTGGAGGAGGAATAGTTTGAGCTGGTGCAACGGTCTTCAGCTCCGAAACTGTTTGGGTCAAAGCCGATAACATTTTTGCCAAGTTTGGTGCCGATAACAGCTTCTGCACCACAAGATCCACATTCAGATCAGAAAGGCTGATAGAGGACCGAGATAAGTGCACTGAAGATGGTACCGACTGTAGTAACGGACTCTTAGGACCTTCAGATACTGGTTCCAAGACTGAGGACCGGCTCCAAAAAGAAAAGACTGTCGGTTTCGATGGCAGTGGAGCTGAAGTTGAAGATTTTTTGGATCTCTTGGAGTCTGAAGTCTTAGAAGACTTTGAGGACTTGCTGGATCCATCTTGGTCACTCAAAGCTTCTTGAAACGACAGTTTCAACAACCCTCTGTCAGTTTTCTTTTCCTTTCCTGTAGGACCCTGGAGGAGAAGGATTGGCATACAGAACAGCTATCCTGTAAATGCAGGGTCCCTAGAGAGTACACACAATTTACATGGCTGTTTGTTACAGACATCTTTTGGCCATACTTTGGGCACTTTTTGAAGCCAGACTTAGGGTGCTTCTCTTGGTCAGCCATTGAAAACTCTGAGAGAAAAATTACTGTCACCACAAAAAAATTCTAACAGTAATTATCCTCTGTCTAAATATTTTAAGGAATATCTATGCCAAACCAAATTACTGTTAAATACAAAACTGTAACAGTAATTAATAAATTCAAGCCTTTCTAAAAAAAAAAAAAAAAAATTCAAGGCTAAACGCACCACACAGCAAATAACTATACACTATCTAAATATTTAGCAAAAAATGTGACAAAGGTCACTGACTAAACACACTCTATTAATTAGACAAGTTTTTAAACTAGGCCTAAAACAAAAGGCCAACTAGGAAAATTTTAAATCACACTAAGGGAAAGGACTACAATGTAGTAACACATACCAGGAAGCTGTAAGAGCTTTATAAACTATTTAAACTATTTAAACTATGTAACTATCTAAATATAAGTAAATAAGTAAGTAGAAAAACAGTTTTACTGGCCCAATCTAATATCAGAATCTCCGATCTATTGCAGTGGCAAACTAGATCTGAGGTAACTCTAGGTGCATCATGGGATAGGGACTTGGCCTCGAGCTATTTAAAGACCTCTTGCTTTGCAATTGGCCGACTTGGAGCCGAGGGATCGGCTCCAAACCCATCAGTAAAGAATGAACGGCGAGATAGAACAACTTCACATCATCTCTTTCCAAACTTATCTCCTTCTAACCCACCAAAATTCCCACTAACAAAAGGCTGTTCCTTGTCCACCTTTACAGCAAACTCGGCACTTACAAACCTATAAACTTTTCCCCTTCCAATCACCAGATTTCATTATATAACTGTAAAAAAAAAAAAAAAAAAAAAAAACAGTATCTTTGATTACTTTCCAGAGCTGCCTAGGACTTGAGGAAAGTCTTGTAAGCTTGCTTTGAAAGTATATAGATTTGACTTTCATGCTTGCTAGCTTACATTTGTATTATAGTGAAGTAAGTGAGCTAAGGTGATTAGGAATTGCATTTATTTTCCCCCCAGATTCCTTACTTGATTCCAATTTTAGTAGGGATTTGACAGAGGCAGAAATCCATGGTCAATGTAGTGAACACATCTGATTTTAATGGGGGGGGAGGTGGGGCAGTGTTTATTTTTCATTTAACTGTTATGTTAAAGAAGTTGAGAGTAGTGGATGGGTTGTCAGAATTGCAAATGGTGGATGGCGGACTAGTCTACTTGTTGGAGCGCAGAACTAACACCGTGTTCTGTAAATCTCGATGTTGTGCTTGAGTTTATTATAACAGGAAGTAGTTTGGAATTTTTGAGATTTAGGGCACCCATGATAGCAAGTGATCACTTACTGTGTTAGGTAGAGAGTGTATAAGTTTTAGTACATTGTGGAATATTTGTTATAAATAGGTCAAGCAAGAAGTTAGTTCCAGTTTGAGGGGTTGGTCTAGTGGGTTTGTTGACCAGATGATATATTCTGAGCTGATGTGCTGGTGATTTAGGACTGTCTTGTTCCAAGCATGGCAATGTTGACGTCTCCAGAAATAATAGTTTTGTTTTTGTTATTTAGGAATGATGTCCTTCATGGATGCATCTGCAGTCATAACAACTGGGTTGTCCTGTCGTCAGGCAGCCCTTCAGTCGGCCGGATTCCAAAGTCCGGGTCCGGCTTCGGCTGATGTCGCACTCCACCCGACGTCATCTCTGCTGGTCTTCGGGTATAAAAGCATCAGCCGGCGCCATTTTCCTCAGTCTTTCTTGCCGCGTGGCGCAAGCAGAAGCTGTTCGCAAGTGCCGGTCGGTCGGATCCAGAGATTACTTCTACGAATACTACTTGAAGACTTCTAAAGCTAAGTACCCGTTGGGGACTCTTTCTTGCCTCAGCCGATGTCAGAAAAAGTTAACAATTGTTTAACCTGTGGGAAACAAATACCTCATAAAGATTTCCACTCTTACTGTCTGCCTTGTTTAGGCCCAGCCCGACATAGCAGCCTGTTCGGCCTGTGCTTCTTTCAACCGATGAGCGGCTTAGGCGTCGGTCGGAGTTTGCAGAACAGTTTTTCGGTTCTGATTTTGCGTACATTATGCCGTCGGATCCTCCGACTACCCAATCTACCAAAAGCGCAAAGATAAAGGCCGACACTCGCGGTCGCGGTTTCGGCGAAACCATGGTTAAGCAAACGCGAGTGTCTCGGTTTCGGCGAAACCGAGAAAACTGATCTAAGTACAGCTGAACCTATTCCTACAACTGAGGCCCCTGCTACAACTCTTGAATCGACCTCAGAAATTTTACCCACTACGGTGGTTGACTTATCAGACACCATCCCTTGGATGTCTCTACCCCAGCACGTGGTGCTGCTAGGCCTCCAGCAGCCATGTCCATTAAGGCCTTCGCCAGGGCTAAAGCAGCCAAGACTACTAAAACAGTGCCTGTTAAACCACACTCATCCAGGCCCTCTTCTAGTTCCCAAATGCTTACTTTGGCAGAAGATTTAATTTCTTTAATCAGAGGATCTCAATCTCACCCAGATAGGGCCTCTCAGCCCCCAGAGAAGAGACCTAGGGCAGAGCCCCCTGAGCCAGTGTCCTCTGATGAATCTGCTGATGAATCAGACATAACTGACCAGCCAGAGGCTCCCTTCTCCAATTTTGAAGATTCTGATGCTGAAGAATCCATTCCAGCACAGGCCCTTAGCTATACCTCCTGTTCTCTCTGTGGTGGATGATGCTTTCAATGATGTTTGCTCCTCTCCAGATTCTTTACCCCCAGCCCCTGCCAAACCAGACAGATTTTACAGGGTGCCAGATACTCATCACCACCTTTACAAGGCCCCACTTGCAGACCCAGAAACTATATCCCAGGGTCCCAAGGCAGTAGCCGCGACCATAGCTAAAAACCCTACTCCTTCTGAAAGGGAAGCAAGGTCATTAGACAGATGGGGTAAAAAGGTCTACACTTCAGCTACTCTCTCAGCTAGAGCTTTAAACTGTCAGTTTCACATGATACAATACCAAGAGTTTATGCTTGATCAGTTAACTAAAAACTAACCACTGATGAATCTCTTGATAAGAAATATGTATTAGAGATGGTAAATAACATACAACAGGTTAGCAACCATTCCTTAAAATGTGGCTATGATGCACTGGAGGCTTCATTTAGATCAGCCATGACAGGCACAGTGATAAGAAGGCATGCATGGCTAAAGGAACAAGCTTTACGGATCAGGTTAAAGCTAAGCTGCTAGATGCTCCTATGGACAAGACAAGTTTGTTTGGTACACCTGCCCAGCAGGTTATGAAGAAAATGGAAGAAAAGGCAAAATCTGTTCAAACGGTTAAAGATTTCTTGCAGGTTCAACCCCAAGGTTTAGCAGGAACTGGCCTGCCAAAAGTTGGTCCTTTCCTGACTCCACAAAATTTCAAAGGGGCAGGAATAGACGTTCCAGAGGCAGAAACCAATCCAGAGGAGGTGCCTACAGAGGACGACAGTGGCAAGGTAACAACAGAGGCACAGACACAGCCACTGCCACTACATCAGCACAACCACAGTGACTTAACCCTAAATCCGCCTACCAGGGAACAAATAGCAGCTCCTCTAGGCGGAAAGTTAAACTTATTTTCAAGGAACTGGCACTGCATAACAAAAGACAAGTGGATTTTACAAACCATAGATCAAGGTTACCGGTTTCACTTCCACACTTTGCCAGTCAAAAGAGGAATGCCAAATCTACCTCCAAATCAAAAAACAGAGGCTCTACGCCAGATAATGGAGTTAGCAAACATGAGAGCTGTGGAAAGAGTGCCTACAGCAGAGCAAGGAAAGGGGTTCTATTCCAGACTATCCCTAGTTCCAAGAAAGGAAAAAAGTTGCAGACCAATTCTCGACCTGTCCACCTTAAATACATACATCATTGTCCCAAAATTCAAAATGCTGACACTACAGCAGCTTCTTCCCATGCTGGGCAAGGAGTCTTGGCTGGTAACTCTAGATCTCAAGGAGGCATACCTGCACGTCCCCATTCGACCAATCTGCAGAAGATACCTCAGATTTCTTGCAGGATCAGAGCACTATCAATTCTCAGCATTGCCCTTTGGCTTATCTACTGCGCCCAGAGTATTCACAAAATGCCTGGCATCAGTAATCACCCATTCCACACTACAGGCAATTCAAATTTACCCATACCTGGACGACTGCCTGCTACAAGGGGACAACAAAAGCAAGCTGACAACAGATTTACAAAGGGTCATTTACTTGCTACAAGCACTGGGATACACAGTCAATTTACAAAAGTCAAGGCTGATACCATCCCAAACAAGGACATTCTTGGGCGCGGAATTGGACACAGTAAAACAAATGGCATTCCTGACTACAGAAAAACAAAAAGAACTTCCTCTTTACTTCTTGGCACTAACAAGTTAACAGCAAGAAAAGTACTGCAGGCCTTGGGCTTCATGGCATCATGCATAATCTTGGTTCCATTTGCCAGACTACATATGAGAAAACTACAGTGGTACCTAAAGAATTTATGGTCCCAACACAGTCACAGTCTAGAAACAGAAATCCCACTAATTCCATGCTTAAAACAGGAGTTCCTATGGTGGGCTCAGGCATGCCAGTCAAACCCAGGCCTACCCTTTCGCAGATGTCAAGCAAGCCAGACCATCACAACAGGCGCTTCAGACCTAGGATGGGGGGGCCCACATGCTGGACAAATGCGTGCAAGGATTGTGGACACAGGATCAACTTCACCTGCACATCAACCTAAAAGAAATGCTGGCAGTAAAACTGGCAATCCAAAAGTTCAAACCATTTCTCAAGGAGGGCCAGTTGATGATAAGGACAGACAACACCACAGTCATGTGGTACATCAACAAACAGGGAGGCACTCATTCATACCCCCTATGCAGAATGACCTTGGAACTGTGGACCCTGGCACTCAGCTACAACATCCAGTTACAGGCAATATTTGTACCGGGGAAAGACAATACTCTAGCAGACATATTAAGCAGAACCACTTCGGATGCCCACGAATGGAAGCTGAACCCGGACATCTTCAAGACCATCTCAAAGAAATGGGGAATGCCACAGATAGACCTATTCGCATCACCTCTCAATCACCAGCTCAAAAAATTCTGCACAAGGACATTCCACCCACTAGCATGGAAAGTGGATTCGCTCTCCTTCAACTGGAAAGGCCTAACAGCATATGCATTCCCACCTCTTCCTTTGATACACAAGGTACTACTGAAAATCAAGGAAGAACGTCCAAGGATAATCCTGATAGCTCCGAACTGGCCAAGACAACACTGGTACCCACTACTGAGGAGCATGTATCGAACAATATGTGGCCAATACCCTGATGCCTTTGATGTTAACTCAGAACAACTACAGCATCATACATCCAAACCTAAAACGTTGCAACTAACTGCATGGAACATCACATAGCAACAGCTAATCCAGAACTTTCCCAAAGAGTAAAAGACATTATTCTTGAAGCACGCAGACCTTCAACAAGAAGGAACTATGCTGGAAAATGGAAAGGTTTGTCATCTGGAGTACAGAAAGAGGAAAAGATGTGTCAAACATAGATATGGCCAACATTCTGGAGTATCTGTGCCAACTTCGTCACTCAGGCCTGTCCTGCTCCTCCATCAACATTCATGCATCAGCTATTTCAGCCAAATACAGCTTTGATCCACCTGTTTTTCGCATCCTTTGCTCAGGCAGTTCCTCAGAGGAATCAAGAATGTAAAACCTCCAAGGAAACCACCATTACCAGCTTGGGATTTGAACTTTGTGCTAGAAAAATTGACACTATCACCCTTTGAACCAGCAGCAACAGCAGACCTACAACACCTGTCATGGAAAACTGCTTTCCTACTGGCAATTACTTCAGCAAGGAGGGTTTCAGAACTACAGGCCTTAATGGCAGTGCAACCCTTCCTAATCTTCCACCAAGATAGAGTGTCCATGAGGACTAATCCTACATTTATGCCCAAGGTGGTATCCAGAGTGTCTTTAAACCAGGCAATCCACCTACCTACCTTCTTTCCCAACCCACAAAACAGAGGGAAAGAATACTGCATACCTTGGATGTACATAGACAGCTACGCTACTACTTGGACAGAACAAAAATAGCAGAAAGACTGACCAACTTTTGTAGCCTATGCAACAGGAAGGGAAGGAAAAGCTATTTCCAAACAGACAATCTCCAAATGGATAGGAAATTGCATACGATTCTGTTACTCCTTCCATGGAAAACCAATTCCACAGAACATAAGACCTCATTCTACAAGGGCAACAGCCACTACCACAGCCTTCTTACGAGGAGTGGCAACCAAAGACATTATTGAGGCGGCTACTTGGACCTCCGTGCATACATTTGCCAAGCATTATAATTTGCCTCTATATTCCAGATCCCGAGCAGGGTTTGCCACTGTTGTACTGCAAGGGATCCTAAACACACCATAATCTACTTTTATCCTCCTCCCTAGTTGGCTATGGTATTCTACCCAGTTGTTATGACTGCAGATGCATCCATGAAGGACATAGTACAGTTTTGTACCTACCATAAATGTAGATGTCCGAACTGGATAGCATCTGCAGTCAGGATTACCCTCCCTCCTTCCCCTCTGTGGTACTCCTAGGGTGTTTACCCTCCTAATAGCTAGCTGTTGGGGGGGAGTCTTTTATGGTGTATTTGTTTGTATATATGTACATACATGCTTATTGTTGTGTTTACCTCTATCTATTTGGAAACATTGGCATCTAGCATGGAAAGTGGATTCGCTCTCCTTCAGCTGGAAAGGCCTAACAGCATATGCATTCCCACCTCTTCCCTTGATACACAAGGTATTACTAAAAATCAAGGAAGAACGTCCAAGGATAATCCTGATAGCTCCAAACTGGCCAAGACAACACTGGTACCCACTGCTGAGGAGCATGTCTCGGAACAATATGTGGCCAATACCCCTGATGCCTTTGATGTTAACTCAGAACAACTACAGCATCATACATCCAAACCTAAAAACGTTGCAACTGACTGCATGGAACATCACATAGCAGCAGCTAATCCAGAACTTTCCCAAAGAGTTAGAGACATTCTTCTTGAAGCACGCAGACCTTCAACAAGAAGAAACTATGCTGGAAAATGGAAAAGGTTTGTCATTTGGAGTACTGAAAGAGGAAAAGATGTGTCAGACATAGATATGCCTAACATTCTGGAGTACCTAGCCGAACTTCTTCATTCAGGCCTGTCCTACTCCTCCATCAAGATACATGCATCAGCTATTTCAGCAGAATACAGCTTTGATCCACCTGTTTTTCTCACCCTTTGCTCAGGCAGTTCCTCAGAGGAATCAAGAATGTAAAACCTCCAAGGAAACCACCATTACCAGCTTGGGACCTAAACTTTGTGCTAGAAAAATTGACACTATCACCCTTTGAACCAGCAGCAACAGCAGACCTACAACACCTGTCATGGAAAACTGCTTTCCTACTGGCAATTACTTCAGCAAGGAGGGTTTCAGAACTACAGGCCTTAATGGCAGTGCAACCCTTCCTAATCTTCCACCAAGATAGAGTGTCTATGAGAACTAATCCTACATTTATGCCTAAGGTGGTATCCAGAGTGTCTTTAAACCAGGCAATCCACCTACCTACCTTCTTTCCCAATCCACAAAACAGAGGGAAAGAATATTGCATACCTTGGATGTACATAGACAGCTACGCTACTATTTGGACAGAACTAAAAGTAGCAGAAAGTCTGACCAACTTTTTGTAGCCTATGCAACAGGAAGGGAAGGAAAAGCTATTTCCAAACAGACAATCTCCAAATGGATAGGAAATTGCATACGATTCTGTTACTCCTTCCATGGAAAACCAATTCCACAGAACATAAGACCTCATTCTACAAGGGCAACAGCCACTACCACAGCCTTCTTACGAGTGGCAACCAAAGACATTATTGAGGCTACTTGGTCCTGCGTGCATACTTGTGCCAAGCAGTAAAATTTGCGTCTATCTTCCAGATGCCGAGCAGGGTTTGCCACTGCTGTACTGCAAGGGATCCTAAACACACCATAATCTAGTTTTATCCTCCTCCCCTTGTTGGCTATGGTATTCTACCCAGTTGTTATGACTGCAGATGCATCCATGAAGGACATAGTACAGTTTTGTACCTACCATAAATGTAGATGTCCGAACTGGATAGCATCTGCAGTCAGGATTACCCTCCTCCTTCCCTCTGTGGTACTCCTAGGGTGTTTACCCTCCTAATAGCTAGCTAGTGGGGGGGAGTCTCTTATGGTGTATTTGTTTGTATATATGTACATACATGCTTACTTTTTGTGTTTACCTTCTATCCTTTTGGAAACATTGGCATTTATCCAAATTTTAGCCTTCCATGAGGGAAACTGGCATCTGGGGCAAGAAACACTGAGGAAAATGGCGTCGGCTGATGCCTTTATACCCCAAGACCAACAGTGATGACGTCGGGTGAAGTGCGACATCAGCGAAGCGGACCGGACTTTGGAATCCGGCCGACTGAAGGGCTGCCTGACGACAGGACAACCCAGTTGTTATGACTGCAGATGCTATCCAGTTCGGACATCTACATTTATGGTAGGTACAAAACTGTACTTTCTTCATGTTTCACTGTTGCAGTCATCACATTTGGGTTATCTGCTTGCAGTTCATAGGTTCATAGATAGGTACTAGGCTATCAGCCCAAGGGCCTATGTAAGCCTAGCCAACAAGGTTCCCTGGCTTACGCCACCCAAGAAAGTTATTTTCCTGTGCCACTGTTGAGCAGAGACACAGAAGTGATCCCCAGGGTGTATTTCCTATTTCCCATCCACTCATCAAGATTTTTCTTGAAGAGTGCTAATGAAGACCTTTGCTTGACATAGATGGGTAGCCCATTCCAGAGTATGAGAAGTCTCTGGGACAGGAATCTATCCCTCCAGCATGTCCTGTTTATTGCGGTGACAAGGTTTAGGTCCCTAAAGCGTGTAGTTCAGAGGGATTGGGATTTCTTTAGGTGTAGCATGTCCAACAGCTCTGGGTTTGACATAGCTTTATATGTTAGGCAGAGATCACCTTGGAGTAGGCGATATGCTACGGAGTAAAGCTGGAGTTTTTTGAGACGGTCAGTGTAGGGCATTTGTTTGAGGCCAGTAATCCTCTTTGTGAGGTACTTCTGTGGCCTTTCCAGCTGCTGCAGACGTCTTGTGAGGTACATTCCAAAAGGGGAGTTGTACTCTTTAATGGGTCTAATGAGTGTTGAGTAGAGAGGAACAATGACCTCTTTTTTTCCTGGATGAGAACCCTTTTATGATGAGGTGTGCCACATAGGACTTCCTGACTACTGTGGCGATGTGACTATCAAAGGACAGACTACTGTCCACCTGGGTCCCAAGGTCTCATCACACATTCAGTGTTAAAAAGATTGCTGCCTATGTGGTAGTTCATGGGTACAGAGTTTTTACCAAAGGGGATGACACTGCACTTTTTGGCATTGAGCTTGAGGCCATGGCTCTCACACCAGGCATCTGTCTCAGCGAGGCCCTTCTGTAGGATGTCCACATCATTTGGGGACTTGACTATGGCTCCTAGTTTGCAGTCATCTGCGAACTTCATTAGCCAGAGGCCTTCTGTGTTAGCCTGTACTTCAGAGAAATAGATACCAAACAGGAGAGGTCCCAGGACGGAACCCTGTGGTACTCCACTTGTCACTGTAGCCCTCAGTCGGCCTGATTAACAAAGTCTTGGCTCCTGCATTGGTTGCTGTCCCTTCTTCCATGCTGTGAGGTCGTCAGGGGTATAAAATATGCAGCCAATGCCATTACATCAGCCTTTCTTGCCGTGCGGTGCCCAAAGCAGAAGCAGTTCGCAAGTGCCGGTTGGCCGACTCCTGAAATTTTCATTTTCGAATTTCAGAACCGAAGTCTTCAACTAAAAGCTAAGTACCCTGTTTGGGAAACTTTTTCTTGCTCTAAACCGATGTCAGTAAAAGCAAATAATTGCATTACTTGTGGAAAGCAAATACCTCATAATAAAGATTTTCATTCGTACCTCGCTGTTGGTTTTGTGCCTTATTTAAACCACGAACTATCCGTCATCGGTATATTTTCGCTTCTAAATATTTTGGTACTCTGTTCCATTATCCTGATATGTCTTCGGTAAGCCATCCGACTGCCGACATTCCAAAAAAATGCAAAGATAAAGACAGAGATAGGCCGCCTAGGTTCAAAGCTGCCGACGATTATTCTCCTAAGCCAGTCACCAGTTCACTGGTACTCAGTGAGGCACTTTCGCAGCCACTGATACCTGCTATTTCAGATTCGCAGGCCGCTACTGAGACCCATTCGGAGTCCGGTATGCCGCGAGATGCTTCAACTGTGGAACCTGTGGATGTCTGTACCTTGGATGGGTCCGGAGCCGTTCTGCAGGCACCGGCTTCTGAGGGTGTATTCAGGCCTACTGACTTGCATATTAAACTGATGCCATCTTCTTCTTCAAGGCCTAAAACTCAAACCATGCCTGGAAAACTGACACCCAGACCACATGGTCAGGCCTCTATGCCTAAAAAACAAACGATAAGAATGGCCGAAGACCTTATTACTTTAATCAGGGGAAGCCAGCCTTCCCCCCTCTAAGAGACCTAGGACTGAGTTTGCTTATGATACATCTGACCAGGATTCTGAATTTTCTGTTTCCTCTGATGACCAGGATTTACCCTTGTCTACCTATGAGGATTCTGATGCTGAGGACTCTATTCCCTCTGCTTCCCCCCCAGAGGATTTCTCTTTTGGTGAAACCTTGCATACTCTCAGGGAGCATTTTCATTGGGAAAGTCAGGATTTCTCTGATTCTAAAAAGAGGCTTAGGGATTTCTTACTCCTGCCCCAGCACAGGCCTTTAGCTATACCTCCTGTACTAGACATTGTTGATGATGCCTTTTCGGAATCTAGCTTGGCCCCTGACTCTTTACCTCCTGCTCCCAGAAAACCTGATAGATATTACAGGGTCCCTGACTCTCACAAGTTCCTTTTTAGAAATCCTACTGTGGATCCTGAGACCATTTCACAGGGACCCAAGGGCATTAAAGCTACTACTGCCAAAAATCCTACCCTCTCTGATAGAGACTCCAGGGCGCTGGATAGGTGGGGTAAGAAGGTATACACTTCTGCAACTTTGGCCATTAGGGCCTTAAACTGCCAGTTTCATATGTTAAAGTGTCAGCAGCATATTATTGGATTGTTTAAACAGAAAATTATGTTGACTCCTGATTGTGCTGAAAATAAGGATTTACAGGATTTACTGCATTCAGCTGAACAAGTTGGTAAACATACTTTGCAATGTGGTTTTGATTCACTAGAGGCATCTTGCAGGGCTGCTGTAATTGGGTCTGTACTTAGAAGGCATGCTTGGCTTAAGGAGCAATCCTTGCCAGATCATGTTAAAGCAAAATTACTGGATGCTCCCTTAAACCAGGACCACCTGTTTGGTAACAAGGCAGAAGAACTTCTTAAAAAGATGGAGGAAAAAGCTAAATCTATGCAAACTGTTAAAGATTTTTTTACAAGTACAACCTCCAAGGTTTAGTAGGCATTGGCCTTCCAAGAATTGGTCCTTTCCTGCCTCTTCCAGACCTTCTCAGTTCAAACCCAGATCCAGCAGAGCTCCCAGGCTTCAATCCCAGGGTACGCACATGACTAAGAAGTGGGGGGCCCCCACTTCCAAATCTGGGAGTAATAAAACTCCCCCCTATGGTAAACTGTCTCAATGACTTCTTTTTAAAACTTCCAAGCACTTCTCAACTGACTGCCCCTTTGGGGGAAAAGATAGCTCTTCATGCAAAGAACTGGGAACGCATTACCATGGACAAATGGGTTTTAAATGTAGTGTCCCAGGGATACAAATTTCTCTTCCACACATTACCAACACCAAGTGGGTGGTCAGATTTACCCCCAAATCAGTGGGTAGAAGCCCAAAAGCAAGTACTTTCTCTCTTAAGCATGGGGGCTATTCAGTTGGTACCAGAAGAGGAAAAGGGACAAGGTTTCTACTCGAGACTTTTCCTGGTACCCAGAAATGACAGTTCATGGTGTCCTATCCTGGACCTGTCTACTCTAAACACCTTTTTGGTGATTCCAAAATTCAAGATGCTGACTCTTCACCAGTTGCTCCCTATGCTAGGCAAAGATGCCTGGTTGGCAACACTAGATTTAAAGGAAGCATACCTGCACATCCCAATCAGGGAATCTTGCAGAAAAATCCTACACTTCAGAGCAGGCTACACGCACTATCAGTTCTCTGCACTGCCCTTTGGCTTATCTACTACACCCAGGGTATTCACAAAGTGCCTAGCTCCAGTCATTGCATTTTGCAGGCAAAGAAATATTCAAATATACCCATACCTGGACGATTGTCTAATTCAGGCAGAAAGCCAGGACATACTTTTGAATCATCTGGCCTTTGTACAAAGGGTGCTAATTTGTCTGGGGTACACCATAAATGAAAAGAAATCACACCTGTTACCCTGTCAACAAATTATATTCCTGGGAGCAAGCTTGAATACAACTTCCTAGATGGCCTTTCCTCACACCAGAGAAACAAATTCATTTGGCAACCTACTTCAAACAAGTGACCACAAAAACCCTGCTATATCTGCAAGGCAAATACTACAAGCATTAGGGTTCATGGCCTCCTGCATTCTTCTAATTCCATATTCAAGACTGCATAGGAGGAAATTGCAATGGTATCTAAAACGCCTATGGTGTCAACATTCTCAGGATCTAGAAGCAATGATTCCTATCCTACCTTGCCTATGCCTAGAGTTCCTTTGGTGGGCTTAGGCCTGCCACCAAAACAAGGGACTACCATTCACACTACCTCCTGCCACCCAAACCCTAACAACAGATGCATCAGACTATGCATGGGGGGCTCACCTGGCAGGGAAGTGCATTCAGGGCAAATGAAACTCAAGTCAAATGCACCTGCATATCAATCAAAAAGAAATGTTAGCTGTACAGAATGCTCTGACAGCCTTCAAGAACCACATTCTTCCAAGACAATTAATGGTGAAGATGGATAACACCACTGTTATGTGGTACATAAACAAGCAGGGGGGTACACATTCTTATCCCCTCTGCAGACTAGCCATGGCATTGTGGAACACAGCCCTGAGCTACCAATTGCATCTACAAGATCAATTCCTGCCAGGAAAACTAAACACACTGGCAGAAGAACTAAGCAGAAACCTCATGGACCCACACGAGTGGAAACTGAACCAAGGATTTTCAACATGTTGACAAGCAAATGGGGGAGCCCAGATATAGAACTGTTTGCCTCCCCCCAGAACTATCAATTGGACAAATGTTGCACAAGACTTCCCACAAACAAACTTGGAAAGTGGATGCTCTGTCCTTCAGCTGGAAAAACCAATCAGTTTATGCCTTTCCTCCTCTGCCTCTGCTCTCCAAAGTACTACTAAAGATCAAGCAAGACAAACCAAGGACAATTTTGATTGCACCAGACTGGCCATGCCAACACTGGTACCCCCTCTTGCGCAGTGTGTCACTATTGCCCCATGGCACCTGCCTCAGACTCCTACCCTATTGTCTCAGCAGGAGAACCAGATTCTACACCCTCACCTTCACACACTGAACCTAGCAGCCTGGCTAATTACGTAATCTCTCCTTTACCATTCCTCAGTAAACCAGTGATGGATATCATTTTAGAGGCAAGGAAGCCTAGTACTAGAAAATCTTATGCTGAAAAATGGAAAAGATTCTATGCCTGGAGCCAATCTCAAGGGATGAGCACAGCAGTGCCAAATTTACCTCAGATTTTACAATACTTAACTGAGATGCTTCACAAGGGCCTCTTTCTCCTCCATCAAAATTCACACCTCAGCCATTTCAGCTCATTATAACACAGAACCTCCCCTCTTCTCTCATCCACTGCTCAAACAGCTCCTCAGAGGGGCCAAAAATTTACGACCACCCAGGAGAGCTCCAACTCCAGCCTGGGACCTTAACTTTGTATTGGAAAAACTTACTCTTCCTCCTTTTGAGCCAGCTGCTACTGCAGACTTAAAATTCCTTTCTTGGAAAACAGCTTTCCTTTTAGCAATCCCTTCAGCAAGAAGGGTACCTGAATTACAGGCCCTTATGGCAGTGGAGCCTTTCATCATCTTTCATGCAGACAGGGTGTCCCTCAGGACCAATCCCTTTTTCATGCCCAAGGTGGTATCCAGTGTGGCCCTTAATCAGTCCATTCATTTGCCAACCTTCTTTCCTTATCCACAGAACAAAGGGGAACAGATACTGCACTCCCTAGATGTGCACAGACAACTTAGATTCTACTTGGACAGGACTAAACCTCAAAGGAAATCTGAACAACTACTGGTGGCATTTTCTGCAGGGGCAGAGGGTAAGGCTCTTTCAAAGCAAACCATTTCCAAATGGATAGGCCATTGCATTCATTTCTGCTACAAGCATCATGGAAAACCTATCCCATAGGGGATCAGACCCCACTCAACCAGGGCTGCATCTACCTCTGCAGCCTTTCTCAGAGGTGTTCCTACCAGGGACATCCTAGGAGCTGCTACCTGGAGTTCTGCACATACTTTCACCAAGCATTACCATCTGCCAATTTTCTCTAAATCCAGAGCTGGCTTTGCCACTGCAGTCTTGCAGGGCCTTATAGCTGGTCCTAATGCTATCTAAATTCCTTCTCCCATCCTTAGCTTTGGGAATCTACCCAAATGTGATGACTGCAACAGTGAAACACGAAGAACATAGTACAGTTGTGTACACTTACCATTAATGTAGATGTTCAAGTGTATTCACTGTTGCAGCCCTGGTTACCGTCCCTCCAGCCCCCTTTTGGCTATACCTCTACTCTCCTTTACTATGCTCAAAAGCTTTTTGGTATATTTGCTTTTTAGTTGGAGGTATATCCTTGTTTATTTATAGATTTAATTGCTTCCCATTAGGGGGGCACCTGACATCTGGGGCAAGAACAGTGGGTAAAACTGTGGTTTAACAGTGGGTAAAACTGCCTTCCAGTTTATAGCCTGCTACAGACCACCCTCCCAAAACCAGGAACCCCACTCGGCCTTCCGGAGAACACTGGAAAATATGAAGGTCTCTCCAAACACCATTATATTGGGCGACTTCAACTACCCAAACATAGACTGGGAGCATTACTCTAGCTCCAACACCCTAGCCCAAAGGTTCCTAGAATTTATAAACTCAAATGCTATGGAACAACTTGTTACCACTCCCACAAGAGGGGAAAACATACTGGACCTGATCATCACCAACATGGGGACTCTATGCTCCAGACCAGAAGTGTATCCCTCACTGGTAAGATCAGACCATAAACTAATCTCACTGGATATTCACATCCCGACCCCACCCCTGCCCAGAAAACCACAGTGAAAAACTCGCCTAAAGCAAATTTTACGCTCCTCAAAACTGAGGTGGAATCCGTCAAACCCCCCGGGCCTGTGGAAAATACAGCCCAGACCGCAGAATCCTTTATAAGCATTCTATGAACACCTTCAGGAATGCATGGATCATCGATCCCAAATAAAACCAAGACCCAATCCTCCAAAGGCAGGCGTCCTGTCTGGTGGACCCCAGCCATAAACAAACTATACAATAGAAGGAGGAAGCTACTAAATGATAAAGCAAAATCCCAAAAGGGAAGGCATCACTGATCAGTATTAGCAAAAACTACGGGCACACATAAAATTGTCTAAGGCCAGCTTGAGAGAAAAATTGCACAGGACACTAAGGATAATCACAAGGCTTTCTTTAGTTATGTTAGGAACCTGGGTGGTAATTCCCAGATATGCTCAGAATTAGTCCAAAATGACAAAAATACACGAACCCACAGACATTGCCAACATCCTAGCTGACAGGTTCAGCGCAAACTTCTCCCCCACCAAAGGGCAAATATCTATCCCAGCAGAGTGCTGCCCCTGACATCTCAGATGCTCAGGTAAGAGCCGCCCTCTCCAAAGCAAAAAACACAGCATCAATGGGACCAGATGGTGTCCTGGGCTGCGTCCTACATGAACTCAAAGAAGAGCTAAACCCAAACATAAAACTACTGTTCAATCTCAGCCTTACTACAGGATATGTGCCCAAAGAGTGGCATACAGCAACAGTGGTCCCTCTCCATAAAGGTGGTGCCTCAACGGATCCTGGAAACTATCGCCCCATAAGCCTGACTAGCTTGGTCTGCAAAGCTATGGAAAGGATCATCATGGGACCTCATAAATAAAGATATTGGGGACCTACAAACACTGGATCCTACCCAGTTCGGCTTTGTTAAGGGCAGATCCTGCCTCTTAAACCTGGTTGATTTCTTTGAAACAGTCACCAAGGCCATTGACGAGGGGAAGGTGGTCCACACAGCCTACATGGACCTCGCAAAAGCCTTCGATACAATACCCCACTCAGGCATTATAGATAAGCTCACCAGCTTAAATATAAACCCCTATGTCACTAGATGGATTGCAAACTGGCTCAAGGACAGAACCCACATGGTTAGAATTGCTGGAGCCATGTCAGACTCCAAACCAGTTACAAGTGGTGTCCCACAAGGCTCAGTCCTGGGACCTCTCTTGTTCGGTATATATTTCTCAGAGGTACAGGCCAACACGGAAGGACTGTGGCTGACCAAGTTCGCAGATGACTGCAAACTGGGTGCCATAATCGACTCTCCAGCCGACACAAGCATCCTCCAAAAGGGCCTCATAGAAACAGACAACTGGTGCCAGAGCCATGGCCTCAAGCTAAATGCTAAAAAGTGTATAGTCTTCCCCTTTGGCAAAAACAAAGTGCCCACAAATTACCACATAGGTGGAAATCCATTAAGTACAGAAGAAGCAATTAGGGACCTGGGGACCCAAGTTGATAGCAATCTCTCATTTGACAACCACGTGGCCAAAGTGGTTAGAAAAACATTTTATATAGCCCACCTAATCATGAAGGGATTCACATCTAGATCAGGGGAGGTCATCATGCCTCTTTACTCATCCCTCATCAGGCCCATAATTGAGTACAATGCCCCTTTTGGGATGTACCTTACCAGACACCTGCAGCAACTGGAAAGACCCCAAAAGTACCTCACCAAGAGGATCAAAGGGCTGAAACAGATGCCATATGCTGCCCGGTTAAAGAAACTCCAGCTCTACTCAGTGGCATACCGCCTGTTCAGAGGAGATCTGTGCCTGGCGTATAAAGCCATGTCCAACCCAGAATTAATGGACATGCTGCACCTCAGAAAATCCAAATCCCATCGAGCTACTGCTCGAGACTTGAACCTCAGCACTGAAATAAATAGGACATGCTGGAGGGACAGATTCATAACCCAGAGGCTCCCTTCACTCTGGAATAAAATCCCAGTCCAGGTTAGGCAGAGTCCCTCATTGACTCTCTTCAAGAGGAATCTTGATGAGTGGATGGGAGATCGTAGGTTTACCCCGGGTATCACTTCTGTGTCACTGTTAGATAGAGGCATAGTATACTAACCTTGAAAAAGGGCATAGCAAAATAAATTTAAAATGGGTGGCGAAAGCCAAACACATTCTGGCTAGGCTTATAAATGCCCTAGGGCAGATAGCCTAGTATGAACCTATGAACCTATAAGAAAAACTGATGAAATGGCGTCGGCTGCATGTTTTATACCCTTGATGACCTGACGTCACGGAAGAAGGGACAGCAACCGACGCAGGACCCAAGACTTTGTTAATCAGGCCGACTGAGGGCTACTGCAAGCAGATAGCCCAAATGTGATGACTGCAACAGTGAATACACTCGAACATCTACATTTATGGTAAGTGTACACAACTGTACTTTTTTTATGTTGTTTAGAGTGGTTAAAAAGTTTTCATGCTTGGTGAGTGAATGTAAGATTCTGGCTGTAAAATTGTTTATATATATTCTCATTGTTATAGAAACTAAGATCCAGTTGGAACTGTTTTCATTTGAGAAGTTATTATGGTCTCCTTACAGTACTGAGCCTTTTTTAATTGGTAGTGTTATGTCACCTCCTGTGTTATGATGGGCTGGTCTATTGTTGAAAATATAGCAAAAGTATTGTTCAGAAAAGATGATGGGCAGATGTTATCCTTAAACAAGGTTTTAGTTATTGGTAAGATGCCTGGATTGTTTTATTTTACTCAAACTTCAAGCATCTACTTAGTTTCTTCATGTAAAGTGAGTTAGTAAGCCCACGTTGTTTCTTGTTCTTTGGGAGATAGGGTTACCTATTTTAATCCTTTCTGTTTTTATTAGGTTGGGTGAACTGGGAAGGTTACTTATGATGGGAGTAAATGTGACAGGTTGAAACAAGATTAGTCTGTGTTTTATTAGGGACAAGATTTAGTTTTATATCACAGACTACGTAGAGTTTGCGGACAGGTATAGTAAGATGGGATATTTTTTATCCAATGTTGGTAGGAAACAAATTAATTAATTAATTAATTAATTAATTAATTAATTAATTAATTGTGGTAGTAGTTTTGGTCTAATTAGTAGTTGTTGGTTGTTCAGGAGTGTTCCAGTTTGTATTCTTCTAATAATCAAGTCTGGGGGATGAAATTTGATTTAGTTCGTAGGGTAGGAATGAAGTAAGTCTGTTGAGGAAGTCTGCTTAGTTGCTGTGCACCAGTGGTATCTTGTAAAGGAGAGAGGTGATTAGGAATGAAAGAGCAAGGAAAGGAGTAAAGTAATGATTTCTTTGTGTGAAAGTTTTGGAGTGGTATTAATTAGGATGTCTTGTTTCTGAGGTAAAGGCATTCATTATGTGAGACAGAGTAAGTGATAGGGTTCTGGCAAATGAATATGAGTGTGAGTTGAAAGAAAATTATTTTTGGAAATGAATGAGAGTGAACTGACAAAGTGTAATTTGTTAAGCATTGGATATTTGATATTGAGAATGGAAGCTGCTATACTGTGGAAGTGCTAGGGAGGGAATGTTGATGTACATGTGTGGTGGGGGACATGGGGGATTTTTATATTGGTTGAATGGTAGCTAGCATTGAGTTTTTAGGATACAATATTTGTTTTGTTAATCATGGCTGGGAGAAAGATGTATGATCGTCCATTCTTTTTCATGTACTGTGTGCCTTACATCATCCCTAAAGTATACTGAAGCTCCTACCCTTTGTTACAGTTCCATTTCTTTCTGTTTGTTCTGTCAATCTATCAGTCTCTGTTCTCTGTGGTCCCTCTTTCTTTCTCGGTCTGCAGTGTCAGTGCCCTCTGTCAAAACAAAACCTGCAGTTCACTCATGTTATTCCACAGGAGCCTTGCACTGCCAAGCACGAATCTCCACCCCACTTACTCCTAACTTTGCTGAAGATCTTCACTTCCCTTTGCTTCCCACTTCATTCTCCAAACCCTTTTAAACTGTGATCCCATGTGGCACGAAACTTGTATTTAATTTAATCAGGAAATGGTTGTGGTAGTTCCAAGTCTTGAACACATACCTCTCGCAGTTTTCCCAGTGTTTCCTCATTCCCCTACTAAATAAAACTTATACAGTTTACACCACCTTCTCAAGTGCACTTTAAGTTATAGAATTCTTTGCAAGAATGTCACCAAGCATTCCACCTTTCCACAAAGCACTTCTGTGTTGTATACTGTTTGTTTTACATCCTCTGCATCTTCCCTTTGGCCGATAATTTGCTCCTGCATACAGAAATATATATATGCATTATACTTCCATTTTCTGGTACTTTCATTAAGGCCTGGTTTGCTGCCTTCAACAACAGTCCTGCAACTAGTTTGATCCATAGCAATGTGGTATTCTTCAATTTTTGAGCAAAATCCTGTCATTATTGAAATGTCTGTTAATAGCACCTTATCTGCAGCCCCCTTCTCATGACTCTTTTACAGCAACACAGGTCGTTCTTACTCTCACGTGAAGGTCTGTTTCTTGCAACTGCTTTAAACATTTTCTCACTTTCCTATTAAATTTCTGTATTTTTTTCTCTCTGCCTTAGAACTTCAGCCAAACAATGTACCCCCATAGCATCTGAAAGTTGTTTTCGCAGTTTGTTATTTATTTCCAGCAATGTATTTTGAATTCAGTTCTGATGAAGTCTGCCAAATGGATATATGTGCTTGACTGTGCTTTACAACTGTGTTTTGTTTTATGAATCAAAATGTCTATGAGGAAGCATCTTTCCGGTTGAAGTTTTTGGTGTGTTTGTTTCTTTGCCAGACACAAGTGGTTGTTTGCTTTCCTTTTTATTTTATTTGGATTATTTGTGGTTTTCCTTACAGCTGTCAAGAGAATGTGGTCCCTTTTTGTACTTTTGAATAAAAATTATGAAATAAAGCCAGGGAACAACTGATAGGCATAGTTACCTGTTTAAGACCCAAACTCAGATTTAAAAATAAATAATGCTTGGGGTAAGATGATGTGTCATTTTGGCAACTATTATTAGAATGTTAGTAGTTTCAGTGTAGCTTCTTGGCCACAGCATTATATGTTTTGGAATTTAGGGACCAACGTATACACATTTGTGGTTTTAGGGATGGCCTGAGATCATTTATCATGTTAAGTGATTAGCTTAGAGTTGGACGGTATACAACTGTGTATATAAGAATTAAACCTAGGGTTACAGGCTATACTGGCAACAAGTACATGTTTTGGAGAAATGCACCTAAAACAATCAGTACTATCCTAATGACTAAAGGAAGCAAACCCAGAGAACAAGGTTTGAAGCTTTTATTATCTAGTAACCACTGAATAAATGTGCCGTCATTTTCTTTACACATTTGTGAAAGCTCAAGGCTCCTGATTGTGAAGTGTGAAGTTTTTACTTATCTGGGCTGCTTTAGTTGAATGAACTGTGTAAAAAAAAAAAATCAGTTGAAATTATTGTTCACATGTTTTCACACAAATCTTCCAGTGAGATTTTTATAAAGCTTTCAAGTAAAGTCACTGGGTAACTCAGAACAACGTGCTGATAGAGTTTTCCTTGAGGAAAAAGGAGGGTAAATGCATCAATGACTTTTTATGGTTGTCCTTTGATTTTAGGAAAACTGAGTGATATCTCTTTTCTTCTTCATAAAGAGAAGGAGTTTGGCAAGTGATGTTCCATGAAGCAGTGACTAATATGTGGTGGTGAATAATCTGAAATGCATAAGTAATTTGGAGAGGGGGCAGAAATGTCCCACAAGGAATTTGCGTCCAAAAATGCTGTAGATTATTTATTTGTCAACCAGGTAAACCATCTTGGCATAAGTATCTTTTTTCAAGTATTATTTCTGAGCACTGACTGTATAAGTGACCTGCTCAGAATGATATGATAGGTAAATGGAGAGTAAGAGAATCAAACCCAGATATACAGGATTAAGCTGCATAGCAGCCCATGCGCTTAATTCTTAACAGCTGTCAAGTTAAGTAATAATACATAGCAAAGTATAAGCTGTGAGGTATTTACTGCATTCTGAAGCACAGCCTGGTAATTTAATTACATGAAAACTAGGTGAATCCCCATGTAACTGACTCCATAATTTACTTACTGCTACCCTACAAAGAATCTGTAGGCATAAATTGTTTAAAGCGTGTCTAGAATTGGCACAGTGAGACTGTGATGATACATCTTCACCGACCTAGGTACAAACTAAACAAAGCTCAGGATTCTTCCTGGTGCTTTTACTGATACTGTAATGGTGAATGTGCAGTATAGCATTTCCTTGAGCTATTGCATAACCACATACTTTAGCACTGAAGACCATGTAGATGTGATTTGGAGACAGGTATCAGTGGTAAAACAGAGTGTAGAATTGGAAGTCTAGAAAAAATATCAAGCGCCTTATGAATTTTATCTTAGTTTCACAGAGATTAGTGTGCTGATGTTGCTGACCAAAATGTGACCCTTACACAGGAATGTCTCACACAATAGGAGTCACAGTAGAGGGGCAAGCCCCCCTGTCAAGAGTTGATTGCTTACATGGTGCACTACAAGTACACTGTCAGCAAAATCAGCTGTTTTCAGTGTCGCACTCTAGCTTTGCAATAATGCACCAGCATGCGGCCCAGTGTTGTCATGGTATTGTCTCTCTTATGCATGCCTAATTGACAATTAAGGCAGGGTTTTAGAGGAGCCTTGTAGTCTTTGAAGTGCCTTCATCCTTGCAGTGCGTACTCAGTCACCCCATGACATCCTTTGTTTTACTGCTATTAGAGTGCCGCAGTGCCTGTAACACATGTTCATTTATCTTTATACTGGAGGGCACTTAAACCTAAGTCTTTATTTTAGTAGCACCAGACCTAGCCAGCAGGAGCTGTCCTGTACTTTGGGCCCCAGTGACAACCCATTCTGTAGGCTTTTTTCTGCACACAGGACTGATGATTCTTGCCTTAATGTAGCCACTGAATTAAAGAAAAGTCTCTTGAGAGGTCACAGGGTCAGCTATGAGAAAATGGATGAATTTGTTGGTGCCTGGTGCTCATATTAATAACATCTAAATCCCGTTCAAAAAGAAAGAAAATGGCTTTTACAGTTAAGTAGACCCGCCGTATGCATCCTCTTTTACATGTTAGATACTGAAAGACACAGAATGTTTGTGAGGTCTCTGGAATCCTTTTTGAGAGTAAAACTTTAGTCTTGTCTAGAGCTTTTTAGCTTTTAGGACATCACAGAAGGGTTCATATGTTTAGCTAATTTGTTAACTTTAGGCAATACCTGTTTCTTAGAGTCCCCTGTCAAAATGTGTAAAAAGAAAATTCACTACAAGTAGTAACTCATTTGCTGTTGGTTGGCTAACTAACTGGACACAGTAATCCATCTTTCTCAAGTGTGGTAAGTCTTAAGACATTGCACAATCATTGTATAACTCCATTTAAAATTGAAGGAAATGCTGATGATGTGAAACTTTTTGAATGGCTTATAGTGTTCTTTTGCTTTGTGTTTTTGAAAATCACTGAGCACCTTGTGTGTGGAGTCTGCATGTCCTCCCCATGGTCGAGTGGCATTCAAAAGACATGCGTGAATGGGCGTGTCTTCGTTGAAGGTTGGGTGTCGGGCTGGCACCTTGGCACCGTAAAAATCTACTGCCAATCATTAGCGGACCGGAGTTCCACTGTGGCGACCCCTAACCGGGAAAAGCCGACAGAAGAACAACAACTTCTAAGTCCTGCACAAGGCATTTATTACTTTGGGCTGTTTAAGTTGCCCTTAATTGTTGTCACCAACTGTTGCTGTACTTGCACTTGCTCAGAAAAATAAATACACACACACACACACACACACACACACACACACACACACACACACACACACACACACATGCACACATGCAAAAATGTGATACAAAATGTTTTAACACTGGCCATGGCCTGAAGCTCAATGCCAAAAAGTGTACTGTCATCCCCTTTGGTAAAAACTCTGTACCCATGAACTACCACATAGCTGGTAGTCTACTTAATGCCGAAAATGTGATGAGACCTTGGGATACAGGTGGACAGTAGTCTCTCCTTTGATAATCACATCGCCACAGTGGTCAGGAAATCCTTCTACGTGGCTCATCTCATCACAAAAGGATTCTCATCCAGAAAAAAAGAGGTAATTGTTCCCCTCTACTCATCACTCATTAGACCCATTATAGAGTGCAATGCCTCTTTTGGTATGTACCTCACAAGACATCTACAACAACTGGAAAGACCACAGAAATACCTCACAAAGAGGATTACTTGCCTGAAACAGATGCCCTATGCAGACCGTCTCAAAAAACTACAGCTTTACTCCATCGCATATCACCTACTCAGGGGCGATTTCTGCCTAACATACAAAGCTATGTCAAACCCAGAGCTGTTGGATATGCTCCACTTAAAGAAATCCTAATCCCTCTGAGCTACACGCTCTAGGGACCTTAACCTTGTCACCACAATAAACAGAACATGCTGGAGGGATAGATTCCTGTCCCAGAGACTTCCCATACTCTGGAACAGACTACCTATCTATGTCAAACAGAGCTCCTCATTAGCACTCTTCAAGAAAAATCTTGATGATTGGATGGGAAATGGGAAATTCACCCCAGGGATCACTTCTGTGGCTCTGCTCGACAGGGGCATAGGAAAATAATTTTCTTGGGTGGCGAAAACCAGGGTACATTTCTTGGCTAGGCTTGTATGGGCCCTAGGGCCGATAGCCTAGTACCTACCTATGAACCTATGGATAAGTAATAGCTCCTTTGTTGAAGTAAAATAATTCCTCTCAGAAGTCTTTCTCATCTCAGATGGTAACTGCTGCAGTTTTGCATATCCTGCACTGCTCATGCATGTAATGGTAATATGGCACCAATTTGCATACAGTGATCATGCCACAAAGAGAAAACAACATGCAAACATCAAAAAATACTTTCAAGCATAAAATGTGCTTACAGTCTTTGTCTATTTATTCCTCTCTGTGTTATGTGTCTTACTACACACATTTGACAAAGCAAATGTCTGCGTGTGATACCTCTTAAATGGTGCAAACACACTACAATCATTTATGTATGAACAGCAGTGGAATATTTGGCAAAATGTAGTATGTTTATGTGTGTGTGTGTGTGTGTGTGTGTGTGTGTGTGTGTGTGTGTGTGTGTGTGTGTGTGCGCGTGCATATGTACATAGTTTTTAACTCACAGCAGGATGCAGCCAAGATTTTTTGAAACATTTCAGAACGTTGCCACCTACCCTTGGGCAGCACATATTTCTAAATAGCATACATTTTCAATCTTGAAAAAAAATACTGAAATGAAAAGCTTGAGAAAAAGTTAGGGTGAATATATAACCTAATATAATAAATAAGTGAAATTATGCTAATTATGACAGGGATTTTATTATTTAAATTCTACCGTAGCTCATTAGACATTAAACTATATTTTTTAAGTGTATACCATGACAAACGTGGTCTTTGAATAGCTACAGATTTGAATGGTGTGTCACTTTATAAACAAATGCTCATAAATAAAAGTTTTTTTTGTGCAAAACAAATAAGAATGAAAGAAACATGAATTTATGAGTGTTTATGAGGGTTGATGAGCATGACTTTAGTTTCAGTAGTTTAATTAGTTTCTGTAGTGAGCTATGTGGGGGATATCAGACTCCAAAGACTTTAAGACCCTTTATGTATCATGAAGGGATTCACATCTAGATAGGGGAGGATCTGGGTCCCCTGTACTCATCCTTATTATTATTGATTGAGTACAATGCAATGGTGAATGTATCTGACCAGACACCTGCTGCAGCAGAAAGGCCCCAAAGTTCCTCACCAAAAAGAAGAAAAAAGGAAAAAAAATCTATAATGCTTGACTGACTGAAAGAACTCTCGCTCTATTCAGTCTCATACTGGCTCAGATCAGACTGTGACTTCAGCCTGATATATAAGGCCTGGCTTATATAAGATATATATGCTTGGTTTCAATCAAAAATCTAGATCCCCAGAACCACAAGGGGGAGGGCCTTGAACCTTGACAGGTTTATAAATAGAACGTGCTGGAGGACAGATCCATCAGAGAGACCTGCCTATGCTGTGGAACAAAATCATGTACATGTGAGGCACAGCACCTCTCTCTTCTTCAAGAGGAATCTTGACCAATGGGACCAATGGATGATATATGCAGATATACCTGAGAGAGCACCTTGACACACAGCTTGACAGCAAAATGCAAGGCATAGTTTTTTTCATTTTAAAAAAGGGTGAAAAGCCACATAACTATAGGGCTCTAGCTATAAAATGCCTGGGGGCATAGCCCCTAGTATGAACCTATGAACCTATGAACCTATGTACAGTCATACACTCGTTTGCATCCTGCACTGTTAAGTAACACCCTGCCTTCCAGATGTTATTGTTTAAAGCTGATGTTACTTACCTCTCATCCTTTTACTTCATGCCATGAACAAAGCAAAACAATAAGGAATGACTGCTTTAAATCAAGAGCACTTTTAAACTGGGAATTGTTTAGTTAGATGCTAGAATAAAGTTTGCATTAACATGCATTTTCTGAAGAGTAACACATCATTAGCTGTAATGTCTGACATGCACTGTTTACTGTAATAATCAGTGCTATGCCTCAGAAGACAGAAATGTTAGGAATGGGTGGAGTAAATTTTTGAAACAAAATCAGGAACATCCCTAAAAATCAAGACTAGATGTCAATTATGCACCTACAGTTTATATCAAGCTGTTTCAAATTCAAAATATTACAGAAATATAAAACTGAACAACTGTACCAATTTATGTTGTTTAATTTTATTTATTTATTTATTATTTTTTTATTTATATTTGTTGACTGGGAGTGTCCAACTGGACGTAGGTCCATTTTCAGCGGAGGCCCGGGGAGAAAAGCTCCACACTTAAAATAAACAGACAGTAGTTACATTGGATTACATAGCGATTAACAATTTACATAGCAATTACTTACAACATATTTACAGATGAAGAACATAGTACATCAGTGGACAACTAGAATCTTTATCTGTGAAGTACATAACAGACATTAACAAATGTTACAAGAAGGAGTTCCTGCTGTATAATAAGTACTGGCTTATGAACATCTGAGCTTGCTGTAATCAAGGTAATTAGTGGAGTGGAAAGAAAGGTAGTGGTTGGATGGGGAGGGTGATATTAGAGTGTGAGTTGCAAGGGCATAGCCAGCATGTTTTAAGGTGCGCATTTAGTAAAGTTTTGAAGTAGGTGCATGATGGTATGGAGGTAATTGTGGGTGGGAGGGAGTTCCATAATTTGGCTATGGTGCAAGAGAATAGTGCTTCACCAGCAGAGTTATTGGCTTTAGTGATCTGCAAGTGATTTTTGTTGCTGGATCTTAGTGGTCTGGTGGTGTGATAGGGTTGGAGTAGATTCTGGAGGGATGGGACATTTAGTGGATGATTTACTAGTTTGTGGGCGAGTGAGATTTGATACCATTGAAGGAGGTGAGGGAGTTCAAGCCAGCCCAGTTCAGCAAGTGAGAGACAGTGGTGACTATGGTGGGATGCCCCTGTGGCGAATTTGGCGATTTTGGTGAATTTAATTTAAAATTTAATGACAGTAGCTGTGATATACAAGCTTTATTGCAGTACACCTCACATGTATAATTTGAAAAATGCAATATATTTATTTTCATTTCATTTACATTTTGTTGACCATATTAGTTCCACTCGGCAAAAGCCTCCTTTCAGTGGAGACCTGAGATGGTATTCATACTAACTGGACACCAGAAATGGTATTCATACTGACAAGGAAAACTTGGCCAGGGCATCAGAGAACCTCCCTTTACTCTTTTTTGGGTAAGTGCCATGGAATCTTTTACTTCCACCTGAGCCACCAACAGCTTAGGCAGATGGGGCCTTGGTTTAATGTCTCATATGAAGGATGACACATTCAGCAATGCAGCAATCACCTTATGCTGTACTGCAGTGTCAGTACTGGAAAAGTAATCCAACTACCTGGTGTGGGAATAAATCCCACAAACTTGTGTTCTTCCAGCACCAAGGGCAAGTGCATATTCCATGTTTACCACATTAGATAACTAACCATTTCTCCATGACATGGAAGATGTGAAGATGCTGTGATCAGTCCCCCACCCCACCCTCCCAGAAATGTTTTTTTTTTTTTTTTTTTGAAATTTTTATTATTCACTGAAGTGATACTTCAACAGACTATGCTCATCAAAGCAGCTATTGCTGAATTTGTATTCCTGTCACTGGACTGCAAGTCTTTTAGTTATGTTCTGGGGTATTCCTGGATACCTTATGATGGGAGCAAAGGCTAGCTGTTTGAACTCTTGCAGTCATAGTGTAGGAGATGCCTCATGTATATTCCATGATGCAAGGGCTCATCAACAAAGAAGGTGTGCAAATGTCCCCTTTTTTTCCTTTTGCTTCTTTTACAGCTGACTATCAACTACTCCTGGTGGTCAATCTTATTTATTATTTATTTTATTTTACATTTGTTGACTGGGCTAGTCTAACTGGA
This sequence comes from Protopterus annectens, assembly GCF_019279795.1. Taxonomy (NCBI): domain Eukaryota; kingdom Metazoa; phylum Chordata; order Ceratodontiformes; family Protopteridae; genus Protopterus; species Protopterus annectens. The sequence continues at coordinate 864,789,099 of NC_056747.1, read as the reverse complement.
TACATGCCCATTTTCAGTAGAGGCCCGGGGAGAAAAGCTCCAACACAAATGCACAATATACTATAAAAGTTGTGACAGTTCAAGCTTGACGCAACTGTTATTAAAAAAGTCCTATACTGTTGCAGCAGTACAAACTTGATGCAGCTGTTATTAAAAAAGTACAAAACTAATGGTGAGCGTAATACAAATAGTAAAGGTAATATACAAAAAGTTGTTTACTTTATACATATATACATAGAATTAAATTGGAAAACATGATTTATATGAATTGCTAAGGAGAAGTCAGTAGTTAGTGCAGTTTAATATTAGGTGAAAAGTATACATAGGTATAAAGTAAGAAAGTTAGTCAGGGTTAGTACAAGGGCATAAACAATGAGTCCTAAGAAATAGTTTTAGTTTCTGTTTAAAAAGTGTTATTGAGGACAGAGATAGGAGTTCAGTGGGAAGTAGGTTCCAGTGTTTTCCTACAGAATTAGAGAACAAAGAATCTCCTGCTATGTTGTTTGATCTGCTAGTACTAATAAGTAGTTTATTAGAGGAGCGTAGATTCTTAAGATTGTTGTAGGGGGTAATGAGAGTAGTGAGTGTAGGTGTATTGGTGGGGTGATACAGGCTCTTATGGGTAATAGCAAGCTGGTGAAACAGAAGCTGATTTTGGAACTCTAGCCATCCTAATTGTTTTAGGTTGCTAAAATGATGAGTTCTAAAAGGAGAGCCAGTGGCAAATCTAGCAATATTATTATAGGAAATTGCCAGTTTGTTGAGGTTGTTTGTTGAAAGATTAGTGTATACAGGTGAAGCATAGAGTAGAGTGGAGATTAAATGAGTTCTGGCTATAGCGGTCCTGGCTAATGGAGTAAGAAAGGGTTTGATTCTATAGAAGGATCCCAATTTCTTGTCGACTGTTTTTATTGTACTGTTAATGTGAGTATCAAAGTTAAGGTTGCTATTTATAGTTATTCCTAAAAGTTTGGTGGTTGGGTCAGGAGATATGAGAGTGCCGTTCTTAGATATGAGTGTGAAGTAAGCAGGGGTTGACTTACGGGTTGGAGTAAAAAGTAGAAGTTTAGTTTTTTTAGGGTTCAGTAGGAGGCAGCGGTTTAAAAAACATTGTTCTACTGTATTAAATACTTTTTGGGTAAGGGACTGTAGCTCAGAAGGAGAATTAGCTGAACAAATTATAGTGGAGTCATCTGTGTATTGAATACAGGTTGCATGAGGAATTGCTAAGTGGAGGTCATTAATAAAAATGGAAAATAGCAGTGGGCCTAATATGGAGCCCTGGGGAACACCAAGGGAAATGGGGAGGTGTGTAGATAGTTTGTTGTCCTATAGTACAGCCTGTTGTCTGTTGTCTAAGTAAGATTTGAACCAATTTAAGGCTAAAGGTTCAAGAGAAAGGGATTTAAGTATATCTATAAGGAGCTGGTGATTAACCATGTCAAAAGCTTTAGATAAATCTATAAAGACTGAAGAGGAGAGAATATTGTTGTTACGGTTTTTATTTATGCAGTCTGTGAAGGATAGCAGTGCAGTGGTGGTACTGTGGTATGGTCTAAATCCATGTTGACAGTTGGCGAGTAAGTTATTTTGGATAAGATGGTTAAGTAGTTGCTTATGGACGCATTTTTCCATTATTTTTGCCAGTGGGGAGAGTAAAGCTATTTGGCGATAGTTTGAAAAGTCATTGGAGTTCCCACCTTTATGTAGGGGGATAATGTGAGATTTTCCAGATAGATGGGATAGTTCCTTAGTTCCCACCTTTATGTAGGGGGGGTGATGTGCGAGACTTTCCAGATAGATGGGATAGTTCCTTAGTTCCCACCTTTACGTAGGGCGATGATGTGCGAGATTTTCCAGATAGATGGGATAGTTCCTTAGTTCCCACCTTTATGTAGGGGGATGATGTGCGAGATTTTCCAGATGGATGGGATAGTTCCTTCTCTTATGGTTCTGTTTATCCGTATGGAAATGGGGAAGGCTATGGCTTTGGCTCCTTTTTGCAGGTATTCTGCTGGTAGTTAGTCAGCAGAGGGGGTGGTAGGTTTTAGTTTTTGGAGAAGAGAGCAAATAAAGGAAGCAGAAACAGATTGCAACTGAAATGAATATTATTGTCCAATTCAGGACCATATAGAAAACTGAGGCATCTGAGTGTAGAATCACTGAACTGTCATGGAGAATTTTTTTTGTTTTAATCCCAGCTCCACATGAGACATGCTATGAAACCAACTTTAGAATCCTGTAGGTATCTGCTGGAATATTCCAAATGTATGGAGGGTGCTACACTTCCATTTTTCCAGGGTTTACAGCACCATCCATAGCATGTTCCCTTCCCCCTAGGTAGGCTAGCTGGAAATATGCCACTCATTTCTTACCCCCCCCCCCCATGACCTCTCTCCTGAGCTTTGGTTAGTGCTTCATATTTTTGCAATACAGAGACAGCTACTCCCTGCACCGGTGCTAATTCACTTCTCTTATATGTTCTCTGACAATGCTTTGGTCTTCTCCAAGGACTTTTAAATTTGCTAGAAATAAGACACAAAAATGTATGTGCTTATATTTTGGTTATTTGTAACCAGTTTTGACAACAGACAACAATTTGTTGAAAAGGATTTTTGGCACCCTTCTCATACCTTCATCTTTGTCCTCCATCTTGTGAGGCCTTTATCCAGGGTCTCTCAGCATTTTCATCTTTAAGTAATCAAAGATCTGATTGTACCCACCTCTGATACAAAAGTATCACTTTAACATCCACTCTCAAAAACTGTTCATGCAGCCCAGTTTATCTTTCTGTCAGTCTATTTATTTATATTTATAAACTGGAGTAGGTCCACTGAGCCTAGTCAAAGAATCTCATTTTCAGAATGGAGTGAGAAGCTCCAAAATACAGTAAAACAACAAGAAAATAATGTTCTAAACTAAGGAAGGCATCTATTTTTTAACAGTGGAAGGCATGTGGAAGGCATCTTAGTAAAATTCCTAGGTAACATGATGTTTATGCCACATACTGAGTACCGTTTCCTTTCATAGGATGCACAGTTTTATGCTAATGCTCTCACCAGTCAGATATACCAGATAAAGGCCCAACACAATCATATTCCTTTCATTCATCTTTGAATATCATTGTAGTCTTTGGATCAAGATGGATTGGACGCTCTTTATTTCACTTCTTGACTTAGCCTTGGCTTACTGTTGCATAAACTGCATTTTCTGGACTATTGTCTTCTTGCTCAGATGTTTGTCTACAGATTAGACTTGTACACTGGGAACTGTAGTTAATTGCTGGAGTGAATCTGACGAACAGCTGTTTATCATGTAGTTCAGCTATGAAGCTAATGTTTTGAGTCAGTAGTTCTATGAATGGATGCTTGTTGACAGAGATACACAGCATCAGAGAAATAAGGACGCTGTTTATTGCTAAAATGCATGTATTTTTAAGTTTGAAGGAGTGAAACCCTCAACAGTTTAGCCAGATATTTCCATTTACAGTCTTCGAATTCCGATATGGCTTAGGTAAGCCATCCGACAGCAGATCTTCTGAAAAAGCATAAAGATAAAGGCAGAGACAGACTGCACAGGACAAAACCTTCCGACAATGCTTCCATTATGCTAGTCATCAGTCCTCCTGAACTCAATGAGGTGCTTTCGCAGCCCCTGATGCCCACTTCAGTTAATTCGCAGGCCGCTACCGAGACCCTTTCGGAGTCCGCTATGCCTCAGAACTCATCTTCGACAAAGGATCCTGTGGTCATCTCTACCTTGGATGGGTCTGGAGCCGCTGTGCAGGCACCGGCTTCTGAGGAAGTCCTTCGCAACACCGAATCACGATATAAACTGACGCCTTCTTTCGCGACTACTGTTCTTTCAAAAACAACCGAGTTCCTTAGGCCCAGGGGTCGAACCACACCCAAGAAACCGACTACCCATTCTCAGACGCCTGCTCCCTTGCCTCAGTCTCAAATGCTTAAAATGGCAGAAGACCTTATCATGCTAATTAGGGGAAGCCAAGCCACTCCCTCAAAAAGAAAAAGAGATCTGTCTCCAGTAGTTTTGTCTGAACAAGAGTCAGATGAATCCAATGCATCTGACTATGAAGACATGCAGCCCCTCTCCACATATGAGGATTCTGATGCAGAGGAATCCATACCTTCAGCCTCTCCCCCAGAGGATTTTTCCTTTGGAGAAACCCTGCATACCTTAAGGGAGCATTTCCAATGGGAGATTCAAGACTACCCTCAGTCTAAAAAGAAACTCAGAAAGTTCCTGGACCTTCCACAACACAGACCCTTAGCCATCCCCGCAGTCCTGGATGTGGTGGATGATGTTTTTCTTGAATCCAGCTTAACTCTAGATGCCCTCTCTCCTGCTCCCAGAAAACCAGACAGGTACTACAGAGTCCCTGACTCACACAAATATCTCTTTAAAAATCCAACAGCTGACCCTGAGGTCATTTCGCAAGGCCAAAAAGGGATTAATGCCACCTCAGCTAAGAATCCCACCCCCTCAGACAGGGATTCCCGAGCACTGGACAGATGGGGTAAAAAAAGTATACACCTCAGCTACTCTTGCTATCAGGGCACTTAATTGTCAGTTCCATATGCTTAAATATCAGCAACATACCTTGGAACTCCTTAAAGAAAAAATGTCTTCATTTCCTGCATGGGCAGATTCTAAAGATTTACAAGACTTAATGCATTCTGCAAGTCAAGTAAGTAAACACACTTTGCACTGTGTTTTTGATGCCCTAGAAGCTTCTTGCAGGGCAGCAGTTACTGGATCTGTCATTAGAAGACATGCATGGCTTAAGGAATAACCCTTGCCAGACCATGTCAAATCAAAATTGTTGGATGCACCCTTGCACAAAGATAACTTATTTGGCACTAAAGCAGAAGCGGGCTTAAAAAAGATGGAAGAAAAAGCAAAATCTATGCAGACAGTTAAAGACTTCTTACAGGTCCAGCCCCCTAGGTTCAGCAGGCATTTTCCCCTCCAAACACTGGTCCTTTCCTGCTCCGAGTAAACAGGCCCAGCCTATGCCCCGTGGAAGCAGACCCCCCCCCCCCGACAGCAGCCCCACAGGTTGCAGAGATCAAAGCAGTGGACTTCCTCCACTTCAAAACCAGGGAATTCTAAGCCACCCCCTTATGGTAAGAACTCACAATGACTTGCCTCCTCCCAACTTTGCCTCTGCCCACCATCACATACCCCTAGGAGGAAAACTCTCCTTTCACTCAGGCACCTGGGCCACCATTACCAAAGACCAATGGGTTCTGAACATTGTGTCTCAGGGGTACACATTCTCCTTCCACACCCTTCCAACCCCAAAAGGGTTCCCAGATCTGCCACCAAGTCAGTGGGCAGAGGCTCAAAAGCAAGTCCATTCCCTGCTCTCCTTGGGGGCAGTAGAGCACGTTCCTGCAGAGCAGATAGGCCAAGGTTTCTACTCCAGACTCATTCTGGTGCCCAGAAATCAGGGCACCTGGCACCCTGTCCTCGATCTATCCATTCTAAACACCTAACTGGTGATCCCAAAATTCAAAATGCTAACCCTCCAGCAGCTGCTACTCATGCTGTCCAAGGACGCTTGGCTAGTCACTCTGGACCTAAAAGAGGCCTACCTCCACATTCCTGTTAGGGAGTCCTGCAGAAAATATCTCTGCTTCAGGGCAGGATCTCAACACTTTCAGTTCTCTGTGCTTCCATTTGGCTTATCTACTGCTCCCACAGTTTTCACAAAATACCTGGCTCTGGCCATTGCCTTTTGCAGACAAAGAAATATACAAATTTACCTCTACTTAGACGACTGTCTTATTCAGGCAGACAGCCAGGAAAAGCTGCTCAAAGACCTGACCTTTGTAAAAAACATTCTAACCTCCCTAGGGTACACAATCAATGAAAAGAAGTCCAAACAGGTACCCACCCAAAAGATAATCTTCCTGGGAGCAAGTCTGGACACAGCATCCCAGATGGCATGCCTCAAACCAGAGAAACAAATTTTACCGTCAGCTTACTTCTCTCAACTGGCCACCTGGCCACAGCTTTCTGCAAGGAATATCCTGCAAGCCCTGGGGTTCATGGCATCTTGCATACTCCTCAATCCATATGCCAGACTGCATATGAGGAAACTTCAATGGCACCTAAAGAGCCTTTGGTGTCAACACTCTCAAGATCTGGAAACTCTTTTACCTATTATTCTTTGCCTGAGAAAGGAATTTCTTTGGTGGGCAACAGCCTGCTCCCACAACAAGGCACTGCCCTTCTCCCCATACTCCGCCACCCAGACCCTCACAGATGTCTCAGACTGTGGTTGGGGTACTCACCTGGATGGCAGGTGCATATAGGGCCAGTGGAGCCCACAGCAAATCCCCCCTGCACATCAATCAAAGAGAGATGATGGCTGTGCAGCAGGCCTTGATAGCTTTCAAACCCCTTCTCTCTCCAGGGGTTCTCCTGATCAAAACAGACAACACCACTGTGATGTGGTACATCAACAAGCAGGGAGGAACTCACTCCTACCCGCTGTGCAGACTGGCCATGACCCTTTGGCTCACAGCCTCTTCCATGCAGCTACACCTGTTAGCACAATACCTACCAGGTTCTTTCAACTTCCTGGCAGACCAATTAAGCAGAAAGCTTTTGGACCCACACGAGTGGCAGCTCAACAGAAGCACCTTCTTCCTAATAACTCAGAAATGGGGAACCGTGGAGGTTGACCTCTTTGCCTCCAACACCAACCATCAGCTCAGCAAATTTTGCACCAGGGAGCATCACTGCATGGCTTGGAAAGTGGATGCCCTGTCCTTCCCCTGGGTAAACCTATCGGTCTATGCCTTTCCTCCCCTACCTCTCATCCCCAGGGTACTGCTCAAAATAAGGGAGGAAAAACCAAGGACCATTCTCATAGCTCCAGACTGGCCCAGACAGCACTGATACCCCTTGCTGCGCCGCCTGTCCCCGCTGTCTCCATGGAATCTTCCTCAGATTCCAAACCGCCTAACCCAGAGGGAAGGGGAATTCATGCACCCCCAATTGCAGACACTCAGTGTGTTGCAGCTTAGCTTATTCCCTAACCCCTACCCAATCTGCCAGCCTCAGTAAACAGGTTCTGGATGTTATCTGAGAGGCCAGATGCCCTAGCACCAGAAAGTCTTATGCAGATAAATGGAAAAGGTTCTGCACTTAGATCCAGGCTAAGGGGGCCAATATGGCACAGCTCTCCATCCCCCTCATCCTGGATTACTTAGCTGACCTACTACACAGTGGTGTCTCCTTCTCCTCTATAAAAATTCATGCCTCTGCTATTTCTCCTCATTTTCCCACTGAGCAGCCTCTTTTCTCCACCCTCTGATTAAACAGTTCCTCAGAGGGGTTAGCAACTTGAGGCCCCCCAGAAGGGTACAAACACCAGCTTGGGACCTTAATTTTGTCTTGGAAAAGCTCACCCTACCTCTTTTCGAACCAGCTTCGTGTGCAGAGCTAAAATGTCTCTCCTAGAAGACAGCCTTCCTCCTGGCCATCATTTCAGCCAGAAGAGTCTCTGAGCTGCAAAACACTCATGGCTGTGGATCCCTTCATCATCTTCCATGCAGACAGGATGTCCCTCAGACCTAATCCATCCTTCATGCCCAAGGTGGTGTCCAGTGTGGCTCTCAACCAATCCATTCATTTGCCCACCTTCTTTCCTAACCCCCAAAACAAGGGAGAAATGATTCTGCACTCTCTAGATAGACAGCTCTGACACTGTCTGTACAGGATTAAATCCTTAATAAAGTCTAATTGCTGGTTAGCTTTGCTTCAGGGGCAGAAGGCAAAGCCATCTCCAAGCAAACCATTTCCAAATGGATAGCACACTGCATCCATTTCTGCTACAAACAATATGGCAAGCCTCCCCACAAGGGGGTCAGGGCACACTCCACCAGAGCAGCCTCCACCTCTGCAGCTTTCCTCAGAGGGGTCCCCACCAGGGACATCCTGGAGGCTGCCACCTGGATATCTGTTCACACTTTTACCAAACATTACCACCTGCCCCATTTCTCCAAATCCAGGGCAGGGTTTGTCTCTGCAGTCTTGCAGAGCATCCTAGCCAGCCCCTAGCTTCCTTGACTGCCTCCACCCATTTCCTTAGCTTTGGGAATCTACCCAAATGTGAAGACTGCAACAGTAAAACACAAAGAACATAGTACAGTTGTGTACACTTACCATAAATGTAGATGTTTGAGTGTCTTCACTGTTGCAGTCCTGGTTTTCCTCCCTCCATCCCCCTTTCTCTTTTTATTACCTTTCTTCCTTGTTGTTCTCCTTTCCTTACAAGGGAAATATTGGTATTTTCCTTCCACTGGTGGAGGTCTTCCACCAGAACCTGGCCTCTTCTCCTATTTTGAGGGCTTCTGACAGGTTAGGGCAAGAAAATTTGATGTAATGGCGTCAGCTGCCCTCCTTTATACCACTGACGATCTGACGTCAGTCCTCAAGTGACAGCATCCGATGCAGAAATACTAAGTCTCTGGTATTCGGGCCAGCCGAGGGCTACCCTGGCAGAGATAGCCCAAATGTGATGACTGCATCAGTGAAGAAACTCGAACATCTACATGTGTACACAACTGTACTTTTGTGTGAACATCCTTTTAGGTGACTTCCTGTTGGTCAACAATGCTAGGTGGTGGGGCTGGGAGTTTGTGTGCCAAGTGTGTTTGTTTTAGGGTTAGAATAAGGGTTAGGTGTGGGGGCAGTGTGTGTGTGTGTGTGTGTGTGTGTGTGTGTGTGTGTGTGTGTGTGTGTGTGTGTGTGTATATGTGTGCATGCGTGTGTGATGAGTGACTGTGCAGTCTTGGTTGGTGGCAGTGTTATGGAAAGAGCTTTTTAAGGAAAGCTGCACTTAGAGTGAGGAGCAGGGGCAAAGCTAAAGTTATGGTTAGCATACATTATTAGTAATGCAAAGCCTCCCTGATCCACCTTAGTTATGCTTTGCTAACCCTTTTCATAACACTATCACTATTCAGACAAATTGGAAGTGAATGTTGTAGGGTTATGGTTAGTACATTCCATTGGAGACTATGTGATACCATACAGTTGATATTATGAATATGAATAATCAACATGTTTTTGTTATATATGTGTATATATTCACACATATAAGTACAAGACAACGTATTGAATAGTAGTGTCCTGAAAATCATGATATTGACAACAAAATTGTTAAGTATAAAAATGCTGTAACTTTACAATGTTGAACTCAAAACACCTACTAATAGCACAAATGCACTGCATAGGTACACTTCACCAGCATAAATTCAGTCAGCAAGCAATGTCATTCCCTTATAGGTTCATAGGTTCATAGGCTAGTACTAGGCTAATTGCCCCTTGTGGGCCATTTTAAGCCTAGCCAATTACCCCACGTGAGAATCAAACCCTGCACCTTGTGTTTGTCAGTGAAACATGGAAATAAGTGCTCTAACATGGATCTTCAGGGTGGCAAGTCCAGCTCTTTATGCAAGTAGAGGAATACATATTTTAATTTTAGCACTTTGACATTTTTAGCATTGTACATTCAGTATTATTACTTTTTGGTATATTGCTTTTCATTAAGTTGAATGGGTGGGTTAGCATAATGGTTAAGGTTTTCACCTCATAGACACAAGGTACAGGGTTTGTTGCTGACCTCAGGTTATTGGCTAGGCTTAAAATGGCCTTCAGGGCAGTTTGCCTATTATTCACCTAGGAACCATATTTATATGCTACATACTTCGGTTACTTTATAGGTTCATAGATTGCTGCTAGGTTAACTGCTCTTGTGGGCCATTTTAAGCCTATCCAATTACCTATGTGAGAATCAAATCCTGTACCTTGTGTCTGTAAGGTAAACATTTTAACCGTTATACCAACCTCCCAACGTTAATTCTGACTCTGTAATCTCAGTCTGTGATCATTTCTGATACCAGCCATAATTCTGATTCAAACTTGAGTGGTGTAATTCAGCAGAGTCAGTGTCTGCCTCCCTACAGCTCATCAAGTGCAAACTGGATGAGATTCTATTCAGATGAATGCATTAACACCAATGCTGAAGTCACCACTGTCTGGTTTCTATAGGAAATCAGTGGTGGTTTCTAAGTTGCTTCATTACAGCTTCATTTATTTTCACTGTGACTATGGAGTTGGTATATACAAGCTCCAGGGTAAGGGTCTTGCCCCCACAAGAGAAGAAGCAGGATGAATGCTTACATTTTTTATTATCAGATTGAATTTTTGACCAGTTGTACTCAGATGATTCCTCAACAGTTATAATTTGGCAAGTCATAGTGGAAGCTTAGACTTTGGCTTGATTCTTTAATTCAGTAACATACATATCAATAGATTTAGTAAGTCGTTGTGCCTTCCTAAAGAACAAATAGTGATTAAATGGCAGATACTTTCTCTGTATGCACTGAAATTTGAGTCTCATCACATTCATCCTCTCAAAACTCAAATTTGTTATAAACATTCAGGGCTTCTTCTCCTGTGAACTGCAGAAACAGAGAACACCATGCATTTTTATGTTTCATGATTCACAGTTAGGAATAAATGGAATTTTTAGCTCCACAATTTCCAATTTTCAGACAAATTCCCCTGAAGACAGAAGTTTCCAGAGAGCTGCAGTTGTGTGATTCTTCAAACAAAATGCAACAACTCACTTTTGATTACTTGATACCTTTGTAAAGTGTGGCATTCAGAGTGGTCCAAATAATAAGATGGACACTGACTGCACCACCATTCACTTTCATAATGTGCAATTTATTACAGGATGCCAAACCACATGATGTGTGTTCTGAACTCTGCCACAGGTTGCAGGTATCCAATCTCTTAAAGTTGCATACACACTTTCAACAGTATATACACACATTATCTTGTCATCCAAAACTCCAATTAATATGTCTCCATTTGATAAACAAAATCTTCATTAATGTCCTTCATAACTAAGCAAGTTAATTAACATTGTTTGCTGATGCATTCCCTTGACAACAGTCATCTCTGCTCTTCAGGCCTTAACAAGTAACAAGATATGAAAGCCTGTAACGGCAGTTGTCTTGTTTTCACACTAAAATTTAATATTCTTCTTCTTCTTCTGGCTTTTCCCGGTTAGGGGTTGCCACAGCAGATCACCTGTCCGCTCATGATTGGCAGTGGAGTTTTACAGTGTCAAGTTGCCAGCCCAGCACCCAACCTTCCACAGAAGGCACACACATGCACTCACACCTAGGGCCAATATAGAGTGTCCAATCCACCTACAGCATGTCTTTGGGATGTGGGAGGAAACCGGAGCACCCGGAGAAAACCCACGTGACCACAGGGAGGACATGCAGACTCCACACAGAAGGCACCCCAGCCATGGATCGAACCAGAGAACCTCTTGCTGTGAGGAGACAACGATAACCACTGCACCACCGTGGCCACCCACACTAAAATTTTATATTAATATAAGCAAAAGCTTCTTACAAAAATGTTTAAATGAGGTCTTATATCTAAAACTGTTTATTTCCTTTTTCTTTTGTATTTTCTCACCCAAGCACAACAATCCCTCTATAGCAAAGGTATGATGGATACATACTTTATATAATGTGAAGGGCTGTTTGAAAGGCACATTTAGTACATTTGATTGTTACCTTAGTATGGTAATTCAGATGCTAATAAACAGTAAAGCCTCTTTTTACAAGGACAAATGTCCATTTTATGGGAAGCCATCATGTCATCTGCATTATCTGACTGCTCAAGATCAACTCATAATATAATGCCTGGCCTAATTAGCATAAAAGCCATTCTGTGGAGATATCTGTAAACCAGCTGTTGTCAAGAGGTCACCTTAAAGTTGTCCAGATACTTGCTGCTGGACTAAGCCAAACAAAAGTATTTTGGAGCTTGTATTGAGTGGACAGAGCCTCTGATTTCAAAGTTAAAGAGCCTCAGACACATCTAACTTCCATTTTCCCTCGCTACTGTATACCTGTTAAGTAGCTATTGTGTAATAGATTCAAAATTAGATTGCATAAATAAACTCAATAGAATTACTACATTACTTATTTTGGGCACTGCCTCTCAAATGGCCAGATTTTGCTTCATATTTTTGGTCTGTTCCCCATAAAATTTGTGGTTTTCTAGTAAATCATTGAGAATTGAAGTCAGTAATTAATGACATTTGCAGACTTCACATCCTTCAGAAAATGCATGCTAACACAAAACATGTTATCCTTGCAGCTTTCTAAGAGTATAAGATCAGTGATTAAAATGTGTCCCTGATTTTGTACCTTCATACCTCTCAACCTTTTAGTGCAAGAAATCTGGACAAAGCCATAAATAGTCCCAAAACAGGGACAATTTTTAAATATAGCTCTTACAAACTTAGAAAGTTAATTGAATAACAGGTTTTGTATTAAAATGAATTTTCTGAAGGGTATGACGTCTGAAACTCAAATATCTGCCATTATTTTCTAACTTGAATCTTTATGATTTGCCATTAATGTGACAGAAAACCTCAATTTTATGAAAAACAGACCAAAAATATGAGGCAAAAGTCTGGACATTCTGAGAAAAATCTGTACAGTTGAGGGATATGTGTACCTTTGTACCCCCCCCCCCACACACACACACACACACACACACTATTTTTGGCTTTATTCAGATTTCTTGCATTAAAAGGTTGAGACATATGCAAGTGGTATTCCATCATTACTTTATTCAGATTTCTTGCGTTAAAAGTTTGAGACGTATGGGAGTGGTATTCCATCATTATTATTCAGTTCATAAGACAAAAATATTTAATTTGTTCTCCATCAAAGTTAAAATATGTTATAAATGTATTTGAATGTATAGAGATATAATTTTACTGGTTTACACAGAGAGGTGATGTCTGTAATTATCAATGGTTATGGTTGTTGTCCTCCACGACTTTTCAAGACACACTTGGGAAAATAGTCAGTTTATAAGGTAACTGAATTTATTTGTTCAAAGACAAAAATATCTACAGAATATGCTTTTTGAAGCCATCATGATTTTGCATAAGATTTGCTGATAAGCAGCAGTTACTGTGAAACTTGTACCATCTTGTACGCTGGCTGTTTGGTTTAGTTTCACTGTGCTTTTTTGAGACATTGTGCTGGAATGTATTAATTGTAAGGAGAATGTACGTGTTTTCTTCAACTTTCTAACAGCAAATTTTACTTTTAGTGCCCACACTTTCCATTCATATCAGTTACTCTTGTAATCAATGCATTCTTATCCGGCTTATAGACACATACATTTCTTATGCTTATGAATATTTATTAACTACAATTTTACTTCGCTTTTGGACATGAATACCTAAAGGGAGTGGGTGGCATATGCTACTGCACATTCTTGGGGGTACAAAAAGTACATTGTGCTGCAATGGCTTCATGTTAAGAAGAATGCATGCCTTCCATGATGACTCGGAAATTGAAATGTGTAGTTTTTATAGTTATAGAGCTCAGTGTTGCTGCGATCTTTCTGGCTGGCTCCTTAAGACATCTGTTCAAAGATGTTTGCTGTCTTGTTCAGGGGCATGCAGTCTGGAGAGAATACTTTCAGATGCAAACATTTAATGAGATACTCTTGGTGTGGAGTCATCTTCCCACATGCTTGATTTTTTTTTTTATTTGTTGTAGTTCTGCCAACAGCCAAAGGGTATGGGATAGGTGAATTGGCATTCCTCCAAATTTCCCAGAGATATATGTCCATACTGTATAGTAGTGTGTGTGTGTGTGTGTGTGTGTGTGTGTGTGTGTGTGTGTGTGTGTGTGTGTGTGTGTGTGTGAAATGTGATGGGTTGGCACCCCATTTAGGATTAATTCCTCTGGTTTGCACTCCTATGGCTGCTAAGATAGGTGCTTTGGTTCCCCCAATACTGTATGGTATTAAACAGGTAGTTGGAGAATGAATAATTCTTGGATTTGCATATTCTGTTCAGTCAAACAATAGGTAATGTTAATCCATGAAAGTCTTCCTTCCACCAAACTTTTTAATTATGTAGTGATGGTTAAGATGGAAGTAATCCATCTGGTCAAAGTACTACAGGAAGAATGTCTACAAATAATTGTGGTTTTACTCTGTAAAATAAGGAAGAAATACGATTTAAGAGCGACTGCATTGTTTAGAAATATCCATGTGAATGTGGTATGATGAAAATTGACAGTAGAACTGAAGGATCTGACTGTCCTAAAAAATATATATTTTGTGTTGTGGTCTTGTCCTGCTCATAAAATGTGTTGTGATAAATTTGATTTGTCCACATCCAAGTTAAAATTGTATAGGACTTTGAAAGTTTGAAAGGGATGTAAATGTGTAAATATAGGAAGTAAACAAGCCAAAGTCTCAACACAATGTCTGTAATGGTCACCATATTGTCATTTATACTTCACATTACTGGAGAAACTCTGAAGGTAAATTATTTAATAGAAAACGTCATGTTTTCACTAGTACAAAACACACAAACATTTCTTGTGGAGTAAAATCAATAGCATTTTTTGTATTTCTAATTGCTGACTAATGTTTTGGCCATACTGGCCTACAAAGGTAAGGACATACTGAAAACATCAGACTTAAACACCAGTATGTCATTCATCTATTGTGGCTGAAGAGCTTTGTATTAGTCACTTAATTTGTCCAGCAGTGGCTGAACAGTATTAGAGATTAATCATTTATTTTAATTCATTATCAGAAGTCTAGAAGTGGTCATGAAGCAGTCAGATTAAATTAATTTTGTATTCTTTACTCTAAATTGTTCTTTATCGGTGAAATTATCTCTGCTTTAATTAATGTGTCTGATTTTTAATTAGAGAACGGAAAAAGAAAGTCAGGACAGTAATACATTCTGTACACATTTCAAATGCATATCTCTAAAGTTTAATGAATTGCATCACCATTGTAAATTATCTCTTAAAAATTTTATTTTCTTTGGGGGGATTTGGAATTGTAATTTAGTACCATCTGGAGTATTCCACCAGCTTACAGCATTAGTTTCATGCTAATGGTGGTTTGCTGGCAAGAAAGGTAATTATTTGTGTTTTTGTAATATTGTGTGGACCTGTGCACATCTTAACTATTTTTCAGTACATCCCGGCCTTTAGATCACAGCAAGGAAAGTGTACAGGGTAACATTTTATACAGTGGGTTTGTAATTAGTGCACTTTAACTGAAGACATAAATTATTTTGCTCTCCATCTGATACTGTTTGTATAGAGACTTTGCATAATTTTGAAATATTTTGACTGCATTTGACTTGACATTCATCAGCTAGTACTGAGTTGCCCTGCTAGTGAACTGAAATAAACAGACGCAGATAGATGTGTGTGTGTCCCGGTAGGAAAATATTTCAGGCTTTACCTACTTCCTCATTTGTCCATTGAAAGTCTTGCAATGATTTTCTGATTACTCTGTGTGTGTGTGTGTGTGTGTGTGTGTGTGTGTGTGTGTGTGTGTGTGTGTGTGTGTGTGTGTGTATTTATGTTTTTTCCTAAAATAGTTACTACACTGATCTGTCACTTTGGCCATACCTGGGATTCAGTACTACCCAGTTCTGAATCTCTTATATCACCCCACCATTCCTCAAGCAGTTGCCCTGTCACACTGTACTCAAATTTACCACCTGCAATGCTCTAGGTACCCTTAACCTATTGTGACATTTGCATTTGGTTGTTGTAGAGGCTTATTGAAGTGGCCAGTACAGAGACTGCATACACTTTGATGCGGGAGGACAGAGGTAGAGGGATCATGCTGTTTTGAGTTGGGAAGCTTTTGCTTATTTCTGTCCAGTTTTGAGTTTGTACTTAGCTGTAATGATGTTTCTTAAGTTAGTGTTGCTTCAGCTATTTTATGAAATTGTTTAATACTTCAGCTGTTAGGTGTTTAACACTGTGGTTCACTCTTTAATTTTAAGTTGTGATTAACTTAGTTTGGGAAGGCTACATCAGTTTGAATTAAGTGTTTATAGCATGCAGTCTTGTAGGGGTCTGCACTTTTTCTTTCTTTGAACTGGAAACTTTCTATGGGATGCCCCTGTGGGTCTCACAATACATTTTCCCATATAATTCATGTTAGGCCGCATCAGAAGAAGTTGCTTAATTTTAGTGCCATTGTAGACACTAACAGGTGTTCATAGTTCACAAGACTTGGGAAAATGTTTATTTGGTGAACAGTGATACATCAGGCAAGAAGCTGTTTTCTAGGTGCTATCCAGCAACATTGTAAAGTTAAGAAATATTTTGTACTCGTATTTAATCATATTCCTGCATGAGTCTTTTGGCTTCTTTTAGCTCACTTCTAGACCTATAAAAGTTTACACTAGGTACATACATAGACGGTTAGTCCTTCTACGAAGTACAGTGTTACTTGTTTCTTCAGTACTGGCAAGCGATTTCAGAACCATATTTAATTGTGAGCATAACTGTACAAAAAGACCACACACAGTTATATTTTCTTCAATAAGTATCTCTTCCTGAATCTGCCCTTGATGGGGTACAGGTAGCCGTTGTCAAGCATAGCTCTCAATGTCTTTGTCCAAGAATTGGAGACAAAGCCAAAAATAATGGAGGACAAAGACCAGAATCGGGGACAATTTTTAATTACTACTGTAATTCACCTAGAAAATTATTAGAACAACAGATTGTTTCAGCATCCATTTTCTGAAGAATAAGAAGTGTGAAACTCTAACCTCTGGCATTATTGATTGACTAATCCTTAGTGCTTTAGCAGAAAAGCAAACATTTTATGAGGGACAGGGCAAAATATGAGGCAAAGTCAGGGACAGTTGACAACTGTGCTGTCAGGATACAAATTCAATTATTGAGTATCAGACACTTTTTTCTTTGTATTTCAGTAAATGCACAAACTGACAAGTGTAGCTGATACTGTGACAAAGTGAATGATGTGATCCAGTCTAAGCAGTTTGTATATTTGTAGAGCCACAGGGTCCCTGACTAATGCAGAAATTGAGTACCTTGTATACATATCCCTGTAGCCTGTCACTATCAGAGAGTAAAATAACAATATGTATAACAGGTGTAGCTTGTTAACATTGCAAATTGCTGCTATTACAAGCCTGGCATTCTTGATCATTTGGTCATACCTTCTGAACTGGTTTATACTCCATCCATATGACATGGGCACAAGCTTGTGAAGCTTACCAGCTGAGATACTATTTAGAACCATCATAGCAGCACAGCTAGTGATAGTTTATTGTTTGCATGAGATATTTGCTGTATTTGGATGAAAAGGCTATCTGTGAGCCGTAAGGTAGTCATTCACTAGGTTTGAGTCATACAAGCTGCCTAATAATACACAACTGGCATACCAAACTGGCAGTTATGATTTGTTTTTTTAAAGTGAATCTCATGAAAAATAAACTGGACCATGTCCAAGTTTTCAGTTGGTGATTAAATGATTTTCTGTGCCTATTGTCTGTTACAGGATTTAGCTATTTTATTACTTTCACTGCTTTACATGGAGACAAGTAGAGGTTGTTGTGATGTTATCAAGCATTCAAGGGTGCAGCCAGTGAATTCCATTTTGTGCTTATTACCTCCCCCATCTACCTGGCATTTAAAAAGTGGTCTCATCACTTCAGCTGTTGCCCCACCCCACCGCAGACTTAATGTTACTAACATTTTCAGCTGCTCAGTCAAAAACTATTAGAGATATTGTTTTTAGATTTGCAATGCTGTCTGTAAGCAAGCTACATACATGTTTTTAGAAGCATTAATCTAGATAGTTATAGACATCATATGGCTTGATAAAGCCCCAATGTTTCTAACAGGTTCAGAAAAAAAATTGTACTTTTTAGAGTGCAAAGAGTATGCCTGGCTTCACCCTTGCAAGCATTACTTTGGTTCACTTCTAATGGCTTTAGATTTTTTCTGCGAGCTTTGTAAAGTAATAATCAATAGATCCTTAGTAAAAGTACAATCTGATGTTGTTAAACTTCATTCCTTCCTTACTGATGGGTTATTGGTTCCGTCCTCGGAACCAAGCCGGCCAATATCAAGTTCGCATCAGCCAAAAACTCTCGAACCAAGGTCCTACCCAGAATGCTCTGCTCCCTGTTACCTAAGATCTCGTTTGCCGCGTTGATGTACAGCCGTGTCAAACTCTCAGCTAAGTGTCTAATGTTTTGAAAGTTTTATACATTGTTTTTACTTTAAATATTTTCATATAGTTTCTACTAATATTTTCCTACCCTATCGTATACTCTAGACTCTCTCCCTTTAGTCTTTTCCCTTTATTACTCTTTTTATTACCTTTGAGGTAATTCTTCATTACCATCTTTGGTAATCCTTCCTTTTCTCTTCTTACCCTTTTGGGTAGTCTTTCCTCTTCTTTTTGGTACTGTTCTTCTTCTCCAAATCTTTATGTCGGATAAGAAAAGCAGCGTTGGTTTCAAGCAGTGTAAGGATTGTGGCCATAAGTTGCCGCTTTCCGATGGCCATGACTTATGTGTCTACTGTCTGAATGTCTCCCACCTTACTGTGGATCCCCCGCGTGGGATTTGTAAAAATTTTTCTACCAGGACTCTTAACAAGAGGAAGAATAAGTTAATTTTGAAAGGTCTTTTCAAGTCTCCTTTCTCTGAGGCTATTTCTGGGTTGGAGGGCTCACCCCCTCTTGTTACATGCTTTTCATCCATCTCAACAAATTTACTGAACCCTGACTGAATATGTATGTGCAACACTGTAAAGTGAATGATTTATTTTCAAGGTCGCAGCAGAGAGTATGAGACAGTAATCCAAATATAATCCATTTTCTATGTTTTATTTTTTTAAGCCCTTTGACTAATTTAAGGTGCTCTTATACACAAGAGCACGTGCACACACACACACACACACACACACACACACACACACACACACACACACACACACACACCAATATGTGTGCATGTATGTGTGTGTGTGAGTCTACTTCAAATTAATGAAAAGCCACTTACCCGAATTTTAAATGATCAAGACGATAACACCAAACTTGCAATTAAACGAAAACCCACAACACTGATAGTTTCACCAGGGAAAGGAGGCAGTCAGCCAGCATAGACAACAAGCCAAACAGAAGCATATCAAACCCACCCAAGTGGGGGGCTTGGCCTCCACACCCCCTCCATCTAAATATACCAACTCTGAGCATCTAAATATACCAACTCTGAGATCACACTATAGCATGGAGAAGGGCAAACTTCTGAATGCTGGCCAACTGCCTCCTTTCCCTGGTGAAAATATCGGTGTTGTTTAAATGCAAGTTCGGTGTTATCATCTCAATAATTAAAATTCTGGTAAGTGGCATTTCTTTAATTTGAATTAGGCATGTGTGTTAGGCGTGTGTGTGTATGTGTGTGTGTGTGTGTGTGTGTGTGTGTGTGTGTGTGTGTGTGTGTGTGTGTGTGTGCGCCCTTAATATTTCCTGGTAAAGATCAGAACCTAATGAGAAGCGTATGTTTCTAAGGGCAGGGCAGTTTGAGAGCTTACATCACTTGTGGAAGCTAGTGACTGCTCCAAGCTACAACCATTGCATGACCACCCAAATGATTGAAAATCCCTCATTGACAGCCCCAATGTGGTTACACTGTCAAATGGGTACACAGCAGCACTGAGTGGAAGGCTGTAATGGTCATCAGCACAGAAGGGTGAACAAGTGCAAAAATGTCCTTATAGTATGCAAAGCCCATTCACTTTGTAACTGTTTTACAGTGTGACTCTGAGCAAGTCACTTAACCAGATAGTGCTCATTGGTTACCCCTGAAAAGGCACCCTTGGTCCAGTGGATTTACCCAGTTAACCAATGAATACAAATTTTCATGTAAAGTTCCAGAATGTATTCAGTGACTTTTTATGTCAAATGCCACTGTATGTGTTTTTTCCGTTTCATCGCTTACTCTGTTTGTGCTACCCAAATTCTCTTCATAAACCGATTCCATGTAGAATCAATTTTGTTGTTTGTCTTTCGGCTTTTTCCCGGTAAGGGGTCGCCACAGCGGAACTCTGGTCCGCTAATGATTGGCAGTAGATTTTTACGAAATGCCGAGATGCCAGCTCGACCCCCAACCTTCAACAAAGGCACGCCCATTTACAAACGCATGTCTTTCGAACGCTACCCAACCGCGGGGAGGACATACAATGCAGACTCCACACAGAAGGCACTCCCAAGCCAAGCCGAGAATCGAATGGGAGAACCTCTTGCTGTGAGGTAACAACGCTACCGCTGTACCACCGTGGAATTGTCCGTGTAGAATCAATAATTATCATATTTACCATCCTGACATTGCTTTTAGGTAAAACTATCAGTAGCTAACGTTTCTATATAAGCAGTTCCTTCAGAAAATAATTTGTATGTAAATATTTTTTTCTGTGTAAAACCAATGATTGCTTTTCCTTTTATGCCAAAAAGCTCATGCTTTCTAGTTAAATTACTTGTATTTAAAATTAACTATCTGTAAAATATTACACTGTTTATTCAGTTGATAACATCTAGATGTCCTTCGTGTTTCACTGTTGCAGTCATTACATTTGGGTAATCTGCTGGCAGGTTGCCCTCAGTCGGCCTGAATAACAAAGTCTTGGGTCCTGCGTTAGTTGCTGTCTCCTGTTCCATGACGTCAGGTTGTCAGGGGTATAAAACATGCAGCTGACGCCATTTTATTCAGTCTTTCTTGCCGCGCGGTGCCCGAAGCAGAAGCAGCTCGCAAGTGCCAGTCGGCCAACTCCAAAAATTTTCGCATTCGAGTTTCAGAACTGAAGTCTTCAACTAAAGCTAAGTACCTCATTGGGGAAACTTTTTCTTGCTCCTTACCGATATCAGTAAAAGTTAATAATTGCATTACTTGTGGGAAGCAAATACTTCATAAGGATTTTCATTTGTACTGTATTCCTTGCCTAGGCCCAGAATATAACGTGCCTTGCTGTCGGTTTTGTGCTAGATTTAACCAATGCACTATTAAGCGTCGGTATATTTTTGCTTCAAAATATTTTGGATCCAGATTTAATTACCCTGAAATGTCGTTGGTTAGCAATCCGACTACCGGAGTTCACAAAAAATGCAAAGAAAAAGACAGACAGACCGTTGAGGTCCAAAACCGATGACAAAGCTTCTCCTAAGCCGGTACTCAGTGAGGCGCTTTCGCAGCCCCTGATACCAGCTACTTTTGAGTCGCAGACCTCTACTGAGACCCATGCAGAGTCCGGTATGCCGCGAAATTCTCAGAGTATTGAACCCGTGGATGTCTCTCCCTTGGATGGGTCTGGAGCCGCTGAGCAGGCACCGGCTTCTGAGGGTGTTTTCAGGCCTCAATATTTTTATATAAAACTAACGTCAGCTTCAAAAACAAGATCAAAAACATCTTCTAAGTCTAAAAAAACTGATGCATGAGCCACGTGCTCAGGCCCCACATGCCTAAAAAATAGATGATCAAAATGGCTGAGGACTTAATTACCTTGATCAGGGGTTCCCAACCCCCCTGCTAAGAGGCCTAGGCAAGACACTGATTGTGAATCTTCAGATCAGGTTTCCATTTCTTCTGATTCCTCTTCTGATCAGGGATTTTCTATTCCACCCTATGAGGATTCAGATGCAGAAGAATCCACCCATCTGCATCTCCTCCTGAGGATTATTCTTTTGGAGAAACCTTGCATACTTTAAGGGAACATTTTCATTGGGAGAGTCAGGATTTCTCTGAATCAAAAAAGAGGCTTAGGGATTTCCTTCTCCCTCAGCATAGGCCTTTGGCAATACCTCCTGTATTAGACATTGTTGATGATGTGTTTTCGGAATCAAGCATGGCTCCTGATTCCCTACCTCCGGCTCCTAGTAAGCCAGACAGATATTACAGGGTTCCTGACTCCCACATATTTCTATTCAAAAATCCTGCTGCTGATCCTGAGACTATCTCACAGGGTCCTAAAGGTGTAAAGGCCTCTTCAGCCAAAAATCCTACCCCCTCTGATAGAGATTCCAGGGCGCTGGATAGATGGGGAAAGAAGGTTTATACGTCTGCAACCTTGGCAAATTAGGGCCTTAAACTGCCAGTTTCATATGCTTAAATATCAACAGCATGTTATGGGCTTATTGAAACAGAAAGATGTTCATCGTGTTACACTGCTGCAGTCATTACACTTGGATTATCCTGCCATCAGACGGTCCCGCAGTCGGCCAGAGTTCCAAAGTCTTGGTCCAGCGTCGGTTGCTGTCGCTTCTTCCCTGACGTCAGTGCACCAGGGGTATATAAGATGCATCCGACGCCATTTTCTTCAGTCTTTCTTGCCGTGTGGTGCCTGAAGCAGAAGCAGTTCGCAAGTGCCGGTCAGCCGACTCCTGAGATTTTTGAAGTCGAATTTCAGATCCAAAGTCTTCAATAAAGCTAAGTACCCCGTTGGGGAAACTTTTTTCTTGCCTCAGACCGATGTCAGAAAAAGTTAATAATTGTATTTGTTGTGGGAAGCAAATACCTCATAAGGACTTCCACTCTTACTGTATTCCATGCCTAGGCCCTGGTCATGACATCACTAGTTGTCGGTTTTGTGCTAGATTTAACAAACGCACTATAAAAAGACGTTTTGATTTTGCTTTGCACTACTTTGGCTGAAGGTTCAATTATGCTATGCCGTCGGATCAACCAACGACCTCAATACCAAAAAAACGCAAAGACAAGGATAAAGACAGGCATCCGAGGTCCAAAACCGATGATGAAACCTCTTCTAGGCCAGTTGCCAGTTCGACGTTTCTCAGTGAGGTGCTTTCGCAGCCCATGACACCCGCTACCTCAGAGCCACAGGCAACTTCCAACTCCCACGTGGAGACAACTAGGCCTCTGGAAACTCAAGGTATTGGGCCTATGGAAACTAATCCCTCAGATGGGTCCGGAGCCGCTGAGCAGGCATCGGCTTCTGAGGGTGTTTTCAGACCTTCACAACTTACCATTAAAACAACAGCCAAGACAAAAGTACCATTAAAGACAAAGAAACAAGTACAGCATTCTCCTGGACAGTCCTCCATGCCTAAGAAACAGATGCTTAAAATGACCGAAGACCTCATTACTCTAAACAGGGGTTCCCATCCCCCTCCTGAGAAAAGGCCTAGGCAGGATACAGACTATGATTCCTCTGATCAGGTTTCCATTTCCTCTGATTCCTCTTCAGACCAGGGATACTCTCTACCCCCCTATGAGGACTCTGATGCTGAATAATCTATCCCTTCAGCCTCTCCTCCTGAGGATTATTATTTTGGGGAAACTTTACATACCATGAGAGAGCATTTCCATTGGGAAAGTCAGGATTACTCAGAATCCAAGAAAAGGCTCAGGGATTTCCTTTTATTGCTTCAGCACAGGTCCCTGGCTATTCCGCCTGTGCTAGATATCGTGGATGATGTGTTCTCTGAATCCAGCTTATCTCCTGATTATTTGCCCCCTGCTCCAGCCAAGCCAGATAGGTGTTATAGAGTCCCTGACTCTCACAAGTTTCTTTACAAAAACCCTTCAGCTGATCCAGAAACTATTTCTCAGGGTCCAAAAGGGGTTAAGGCTTCCATTGCAAAAAATCCAGTACCCTCTGACAGAGATTCCAGAGCTTTGGATAGATGGGGGAAGAAAGTATACACTTCTGCAACTTTAGCAGTAAGAGCTTTAAATTGCCAGTTTCATATGCTTAAGTACCAACAATATTTAGTGGCTCAGTTAAAACAGAAAATGCTTGCAAGCTCAGAAGCTCCTGATTGTAAAGAATTGCAGGATTTATTGCATGCAGTTGAACAGGTGGGAAAACATACCCTGCAATGTGGTTTTGATTCTTTAGAGGCTTCTTGTAGAGCCGCAGTTACAGGTTCTGTGATTCGAAGACATGCTTGGTTAAAATGACAGAGTTTACCTGATCATGTTAAGGCAAAATTATTGGATGCTCCTTTACAGCATGATACCTTGCTTGGTGTTAAGGCAGAAGAGGTGTTAAAGAAAATGGAGGATAAAGCTAAATCTGTGCAAACAGTCAAGGATTTCTTACAGGTACAGCCACCTCGATTTAGCAGAAATTGGCCAACAAAGAATTGGTCCTTTCCAGTGTCAGACAGGCCACAGAGAGGCAGATACAGATGCCAAAAAGGCAGATCTCAACCCCAAGGCTCAAACAGACAATGACAGTGGGGCACCTCAACCCCAAATGGAGGTGAGGACAAGTCTCAACCTTACAGGAAACAGTCACAATGACTTTCCCCTTCATACGCCAAGCACTTCCCTTTTGGAAGCCCCCTTAGGGGGAAAACTAGCACTTTTTTCTCAAAACTGGCAAGCAATCACCCAAGACAAGTGGGTTCTGAATATTGTGTCTCAAGGTTACAGGTTCCACTTTCATACTTTACCAAGGCTAAAAGGAATGCCAGACCTGCCACAAAATCAATGGGCAGAGGCACAAAAACAAATTTCAGCCCTCATGGACATGAGAGCTATTCAAAAAGTACCACAACAGGAACAAGGACAAGGATTTTACTCAATACTCTTCCTGGTCCCCAGAAAGGACATGGCCTGGAGGCCCATACTAGACCTTTCAATTCTGAATACTTACCTGGATATTCCGAAATTCAAAAGGTTGACATTACAGCAGCTTCTACCCATGATGGGCAAGAAGGCTTGGCTTGTTACTCTGGACCTCAAAGAGGCATACCTGCATGTCCCTATCAGACAAAATTGCAGAAGATACCTCAGATTCAAAGCTGGTACAATGCACTACCAATTCTCTGCACTGCCCTTTGGCTTATCTACTGCACCCAGGGTCTTCACAACGTGCCTGGCACCAGTAATTGCATTTTGCAGACAAAAAGGAATTCAAATATATCCATACCTGGATGACTACCTCATTCAAGCAGAGACAAAGGACATTCTTCTACAGTGTCTGACATTTGTAAAAAGGTTGCTAATTTCACTAGGGTACACAGTAAATGAAAAGAAGTCAAAACTAGTGCCCTCATAACAGATTATATTCCTGGGTGCCAGCTTAAATACAACGGCCCAGATGGCTTACCTCACACCAGACAAACAAGGTCAACTAACTCAATATTTTCAATTACTGGCAAAAAAGTCCTATCTCCCTGCAAGAAAAATTCTGCAGGCCCTGGGATTCATGGCATCCTGCATACTACTAATACCATATGCCAGACTGCATATGAGGAAATTACAGTGGTACCTAAAAAGTGTTTGGACTCAACACTCTCAGAATTTAGAAGCAGTAATAGCAATGATTCCTTGCCTACAACAGGAGTTTCGATGGTGGGCACAGGCATGTCACCTAAACAAGGGTCAGCCTTTTACCCTACCCACAGCCAGGTAAACTCTAACAGCAGATGCTTCGGATTACACCTGGGGAGTACACATGGCAGGAAAATGCATTCAGGGAAGTGGACCATAGACCAGATGCATCTTCACATCAATCAAAAAGAGATGTTGGCTGTTCAAAATGCCC
The DNA here is from genome assembly GCF_019279795.1 of Protopterus annectens. Taxonomy (NCBI): domain Eukaryota; kingdom Metazoa; phylum Chordata; order Ceratodontiformes; family Protopteridae; genus Protopterus; species Protopterus annectens. The sequence continues at coordinate 864,763,633 of NC_056747.1, read as the reverse complement.
TAACAGCTTTCAAGGACCTTCTGCATCCAGGACAATTATTACTAAAGACAGACAACACCACAGTAATGTGGTACATAAACAAGCAAGGGGGCACTCATTCTTATCCCCTATGCAGGCAAGCCATGACCTTGTGGAACACAGCTCTAATGTATCAAGTTCACCTGCAAGCACAATTCC